>NW_006294421.1:1550517-1557166 GCF_000327345.1 Myotis davidii
CGTATTCAAAAGGACAGCCGCGTCCTCTGGTGCCAGCCCCTTTCCGTGCGCGCGAGCCCCATACCTCTGCGCTTCACTTCTGCAGCTTCTCTTGCTCTCAGTGTGCCTTTCCTTCCTTCTAGTTGTAGAGTTTACAGTCAGCCAGGCTTCCTGTGGTTCTGGATGAAGTCCGTATTGTTTCTCTGAGGTATTAATCAATTGTTGTGTGCGGCATTAATTTCCCGATGTTTATCTCTGCCGCCATCTTAGTTTCTCCAAGACTTTTAATTCTTTAATCTGTACTTTAGAATGCTTCTAGGCCCCTGCCTTCACCCAAATCAAAATCCATGTTCTAGCAATACAGTGGGGCCTTGACTTACGAGCATCCCGACTAACGAGTTTTTTGAGATACCAGCTGTCTCTTGACAGAATTTTTGCATTGAGTTGATAGAGTAATTTGAGTTAACAAGCTCCTTAATGAGCTCCTCAACGAGCTCGGTCTCGGAATGAATTAAACTTGTAAGTCAAGGCCCCACTGTACCTATAGACAGAATCTACAAACAATCTGATCTGACTTATGGTCAATTCTTTTTTTAAGGGAATTCTCTCTATGGAGTACCTTTTGGAAACAGCTGAACCCTAGTTTTATAATTTACATTTACTTTCAAATTCTGGATATTTTCAGACAAATGTTTACATAATCTGTGTATTGGTAAAATAATCATAATTATGTCTGTGTCATCTAAAATGTTTCTTTCAGGGCCCTAATATGCACTGCAGATATCCCAATATGACAAATAGAGCTGTTCTCATTAGCAATAAATCTCATTACATTTGGTATAATATTTTATGAATTTTAATTGTCTTTAATATCTTGATTTCCTAAGCATTAGTAAAATTTCCTCCCTTGTAATGAAGACGTATGTTCTCCCCATTTTGATTAAAGCCTTGAATAAATATGATGCAATGATAAATGGAAATATTAAGAGAGACAGCCTCATTGTTTAGGTTGTTATGAATAGTCTTGCTCTAACATGTTTTTTAATTTGGGAGAGGAAAGCTGAGAGTCTAGAGTAATGCCACTGTTAAGTAATGAATTAGCAGAGTAAACTGGGCTGAAATAGGGAGTTATTCAATACCGAGGCAAGCCATTGAATCCAGGATGGTTGTGAATTTTGGGGAAAAGAAAAAGATGTTCAGAATGATCGGGTAGGGACAGAAAATTACTCCTGCCACATGTGAAAGGAGTCTGCCTTTTTCAGATCTTTGGGGACCTGATTATTTGGTGCCTGACATCAGTATTATTGGTACTAATAGAATACTAGAATTTGAAGGGATACGCTTAATACTCAAAAGCATATGTTTACCAGTGAATAGACTGAAGATCAGAGATTTGGAGAGACTTCTGCAAGAAGCAGGAGCAGAGCTACAACTCCCATTTGCTGACCCCTGTCTCTTGTATTTCTTCAAGACCAGTGGTTCTCAACTTTCTGGCCCTTTAAATACAGTTCCTCATGTTGTGACCCAACCATAAAATTATTTTCATTGCTACTTAATAATTGTAATGTTGCTACTGTTCTGAATCGTAATGTAAATATCTGATATGCAGGATGGTCTTAGGCGACCCCTGTGAAAGGGTCGTTCGACCACCAAAGGGGTCGCGACCCACAGGTTGAGAACTTCTGCTCTAGACCAAATGTCTTCACAACATTAAGCTTGGGTTTTAGAGGTGGAAGAAACCTGGGAAACTTTCAATCAAAGTGTTTCTCTTTGGGCAGGGCCTGGGTGGAGGCAGGCAAAGGGAAGGGGGGAAATGGGAACATCTGTAATAGTGCCAACAATACAAATAAAGTTTTTAAAAAAGTTTTACTTAGCTGTGAGAAAATATGCCCAAGTAATACATGAACAAAACCTAAAGGACACCATTTCTGGTCTAGTGCTTTCTATGGCACCATATTTACATGCCAGATACTGGTTAGGTGCCAAAGGTACAAAAACACAGTAAGTAAGATCTTTACCTTTGCAAGGGAATTTCAACCTATATCCCCATGTAGAAAATGTGTGTTTTTCTCCATTTCCTTATGTATGTAAGCTAAACAAGAGGGGCTAGAAATGCAGAAAGCACACAGCATGATGCATAATTTTGTAGAAAGCAGTAAAGTGCCTTATGTGAAAAATATAATTCAAGTCCTTTAGATGTGAGTTCCATGTTGGCAGGGATTGTTCCTGTCTTGTGTATTGCTGCTGCCCCAATTACTGGCTGGCACACTAAGTGCTCAATAAATTTTGAATAAATGAATGAATGATATCTTCCTGGTATATAATAAATATCCAATAAATGTTGAATGAACAAATAAATGGCTGTACATGTGCAGTGATCTTAGAAATTATCCTGAATATGAAATGATGATCCTAGAAGTCATAATTTATAATGCTTTTTATTATTTTATTTTTTTTGGTCTGGAACAAGTTTATTCCATACTGTAGTGAGCTCTAGAAGATATGAAGCTCCTGATTTGAATCCTGGTCCTATCATTTTGGTAGAGACTGGCAAGTAACCAAACAATATTTCCCAACTTCCCTCAGAGTTGGACACACCCTTGTGATGAGTTTTGACCAAAGAATGTGGGCAGAAATCACACATCCCACATCCAGGTCTGGCCCTTAAAAACCTCCTATGCAACACTCTGCTCCCTGTTGTCTGTCTGGGGACCAGATGCAGAAATCCCGCAGAGGCCCCTTGAGCCTCTAGGTCCTAGAGTCTAAGGACTATGCCACAAGATTGAAGAAACTTGAGTCCCTGAATTACCCAATGGAAGACCTTCTACCAAACACTTTTAATGAGTAAGACACAAACCCCTGTATTAAGGCACTGAAATTTTAAGGTTGTTTCAACAGTTATCTCACCCTGTTAATTCCTTTCTGGCTATGTAATCTTGGACACAGCTGAGCCTTCTCTAAGCCTAAATTTTCCTTCTTGCACAATGGGGATCATAATGTAACCTGCCTCTTTGTGTTGTTATGAGACTTATCAATGTGAAGCCCTTAGCATTGTTCTGGGGATAGGATAAGCACTTTATACATGTTAACATGATTTTTATAATCTTGTTAAACAGCCAAAGAATAGTAATTTTTGAAGATGTTTCAGATCATCATATATATTTTTTTCTGTTTATATTTTGGCTACTGAGGCAAACAAGTAATCCTCCAGAACCTTATGTCAATAAATCTCAAATATTTTTTTAGAAATAGAAGTCTTATTTTTTTCCTAGTGTGACCTTTTATGTGGAGGCCAGATTATAAAGCAGAGCTGTTTTAGTTGCAGGATATGCCCAAGACCTACCTGCTTAGTCTTCCCCTGGGCCTTATGTTGGGCGCCTCTATAGAATTCTTGAGCTAGAGAGGACACAATTTAAATAGCACTGCCTTGGGTTAATACTATGGGGTAAATACAATATTATACAATTACTTAATGCAATGCCCTTATCCACTCTCTCCACAACTGCCAACACCCTCTTTACTCCAGCGTCCTCCCACTACCACCCACTCTCCATGTTTTTTTCCTGTTTCAGTGCAGAAACAGCACAGCCGTGGGGCTGTAGTAAATATGAACTTCTTTCATCTAAAGTAGATTGGTGGCTCTTTTCAATAGACTATTAGAAGAGTAACTGCTATGTATGATTTAAAGGGACTTTGAACTTTGACTCTCCAATGTATGATATATGAATGGCTTGAAGCTTTGGGGTCAAAGGTTAGAAGTAAAGGATTTATGGCTAGATTCTGCTTCCTTTGACTTTAAAAAAAGATGGTATATTTGGAACATAAAATTATACATATTTTTTCATCCAGAAATGGTTTTAGAGAATATGTACTAAATTGATATTTCCAACCTCAATCAAACTATCTTATTACATTCCAATGGCTCTAGGAGTGATTGAAGAGAGAAGAACAGACCAAAGCTATGGCACTTTTGCTGAATTTAGGATTAAGGGAAGGAGAAGGCAGAGGTGGTAATTTTTTTAAATCTTCTATGGCTTAGATAAATAATCGGGAAATACTGTAGACCTTTAAAAGGATCAGAAGACATGAAAGATAGAAATATGCTCAATACTACTTTAAGAGGAAGTATTTCAAAGAAACTGGTCTTTTGGTGATTATATTATCATCATCTATGAAATTATCCTAATTCAAGTAGAATTATTCCAGGGTTTAAATAACTATTGAATGAACTCTCAAATTATACTGAAGCCCTGGCTGGTGTGGCTCCGTTGGTTAGGCATCATCTCATACACTGGAAGGTTGCTGGTTCGATTCCCATTCAAGGCACATGCTAGGTTATTGGCTCAATCCCTGGTAAGAGGCATGCAGGAGGCAGCCCACTGATGATTGATGTTCTGCTCTCACATTGATGTTTCTCTCTCTCTCTCTCTCTCTCTCTCTCTCTCTCTCTCTCTCTCCCTCTCCTTTCCACTGTCTCTAAAAATCAATATAAAAATTATTCTGAAGATGTTAATAGAGTAGGACTAGTGCCCTTGCTTTTGGAGCCAAGGTCAAAGCAAAGACAGTGCCTTTAAGAAGTTCATAGCTAAATTTCAGTCTAGACAGGCGTCAGGGTTGTTTTTGTGAATAGTCAAGGGCAGATATTCCAACTCTAGGCAGGCCTTTCCTTTTTTGTTAAGTTCTTCATTGACCTACTCAATTCTTTCTTGAAAATATCAGGAAAAATCAGATGATTTTTGGTGGTCCATACTGGTTTTTAGTTAGAATGCCTTGGTAACCCACTTACCCATGTAAAAATGGTAATGATAATTTGGTTGTTTTTACTACTTATGTACTAGCAGCTTTACCAAACAGATGTTATTTATCTAATGCTCACTCTAATCTCATTAGACAGTAACATCTATCTCTCCAGGTGAATTTGAGGCTTTCAGGTGGCCCAGTCAGTAAGGGAGAGAGCCAGGATTTGAACCCAGGTCTGTTAGACTTTGAGGTCACCATTTAATCCTACCTCTGATAACCACTTTCAACAATACACAGTCTACTTATGTTCCCTCCATCTGCCCCAATATATAATTCCATGAAACTTCACATCAGTTTCTTAAACCACTTGAAATTCCTTTCATCAGAAGCACAAGACAAACTTTATATATTTTGCTGTTTTTCCATGGACAACCCCACTTACATTGGGTAGAGAGAGTTGGGGTGGGATTGAAATTTTCTCAGGAGGCCATTTTACTATGTAATTCTCATCCTGTCACACAGATAGCCTTGCATAGCTGTATTCTAATTTTTCCCCGTTGCCTACTCATATATCGTTATTCAATGAAGTAATAATGTTAAAAGCAAGACAATCTATAATGCACTTTCAATAAAACTCTGAAAAACAGTCATTGATCTTTCCTTAAGTCAGCTACCTACCCCCAGCTGCCTCATTGCTATCATTGTAGAGGTGGTTAAATGACCAAAGATACTTAATATGTAAGTTATGAAACATTTCCACTTCCTTATTTACCACTTAATGGTCATTAAAAGAGTAGTAACATCATCCTTTTCCAGGTGATGTAAGATGGATCCTGGCTTGAATAGAGTACTCATTTATCAATAATCAATTACTCAGTTAACCATTAAAGATAATAATCATTTCCACCACACTTACAATAAAATGCTACAAACGTCAATGAATCATTATTTTACTCTAGGGCAGACCTTAAATCAATTTCTTATTACCATTTATTTTACTTCTGCAATTGTGATGGACATTCAAATGGCCTGAACATAAGAAAGTTCTCAAATAGTAAATGGTTGGGAGAAAGGAAGTGTGAGAGATATGATTTGTGGGGAACTGTATGGATTTTATCCAGGGATAACATCCAAGTGGTTTTGATCCACAGAATTTTTATTTTAAGCATCAGGTTCATTACTAAATCGGGAATCTTGATTATGAATTTCCAATTTCAACTTGTTCAGATCATGCTGGTTGCTTTTTTACTCTTTTTACCATATTTAGTCTAAAATTACATTACGTTAAATGCACACGGTGGTACCTGGGATGATAGTGGAATCATATGGTGGAGATGGAATATTACTCTTTAAAGGCTTTCCATTTCCTTTTAGAATAAAGCAAAAACTTCTTAACAAGAATGACAAAGCATAGGACAATCTGGTCACTTCACACCTCTCTTGCTTCATCAAACACCATACTCTGTTCCTCTTTTGTCTTCAGGGAGCCTGGCATTCTTTCAAGCCCTGTATTCTATGTGATCTCCCCTGCCACAGGGCATTTGCACGTCCTATTCCTACAGCCTCTAAGGCCACCTGCTCCTTGTCCCCATTTTCGCCCACTTCCTATCTGTTCTTTAGTTTTAAGTTCAAGTTTTGCTTCTCCAGGGAAGTCTTCCCTAATCTGCCCAATGCCTATTATATCTTCTCTGAATACTATTTCCTTCTTCTTCTTTTTTTTTTTTAAATATATTTTTTATTGATTAAGAAATTACATATGTGTCCTTGTCCCCACGTTACCCTCTACCCCCCCCGCTCTTGCCCTCCCCCCCCGTTGTCCGGGTCCCTTGGTTAGGCCTCTATGCCTGCATGTAAGTTCTTTGGTTGCTCTTTCCCCCTTACCCCCCCCCTCCCCTACCCTCCCTCAGTCCCTGTTTTCAAAGTATTTCTG
>NW_006294421.1:1558790-1560532 GCF_000327345.1 Myotis davidii
GCCTTCTCTTAGAAGTTCTGGGTCTGTCTGACTGGGCTGCAGTTAGGTAATTACAGGTTGCAAATGGCCGGGGCATTCATATGCAAAAGCCTCTGGGCAGCCTGGGTGGGCGGGGTCTCAGGGAATCAACGGGTGGAGCAAGCAGCTATGGCGGAGTCTCAGCCCTGCCCTAAGGAGACGCGCGTCTCAGTGTCCCAGTAACGGCTGCAAGCACCTCTGAGGGAAAGCCGCCTGCTGCCGGACAGTCCAGTTTCTCCCCGCGTGAGTCCTGGGTCCCCAGAGCCTTCCCGGAACCGGAGTTCAGAGCCGTGGGGAGCTTGTGACTCCCTCCGGATTCAAAAAGACCGCCTCGGGTGCCAGCCCCTTTCCGCGCGCGAGCCCCGTACCTCTGCGCTTCTCTCCTGCAGCTTCTCTTGCTCTCAGTGTGCCTTTCCTTCCTTCTAGTTGTAGAATTTACAGTCAGCCAGGCTTCCTGTGGTTCTGGATGAAGTCCGTATTGTTTCTCTGAGGTATTAATCAATTGTTGTGAGCGGCCTTAATTTCCCGGTGTTTATCTCTGCCGCCATCTTAGTTTCTCCTTCCTTCTTCTTCTTAATGCTTCTTCAGTTTTAAGTTACCGAGTGGTTATTTGACAGAAATAGTCTCATTCTCTCCCATCAGATTGTGAGCTCTGTTTGGGCAGGGTTAGGTCTGTGCTCACCACTGCATCTCAAGTGATTAGGATCGTGTCTGGTCTGCAGTGGGATTTCAATAAATGTCTGTTAAATTAATCACAAAAAGCTGATTAAGAAAGGATACCAAAAAGCTTACCATTAACCCAGAGTGTAGGAGATGTCAACAGCCACTGTGAGACGTGCCTCCTGGTCCTTATGAAGTGGTTATAACAATGCAAGTTCAATTAAGGTTCTGAAGTTTCATTGATACAATTATTTCCTAGCTACTTCTTATTTTCCTAACAAGACCCAGGCTCCCTCCTATCCTGGCTCCACTTATTTTCAAGGAGCTTGTGGTCTGTGTTGTTCCCCACAGTTTTCTAGTAGCTTCTCCTCTATCAGGAAGCACCTAGGCCTCCTTGGTGCTTATGACTGCCCCACATTCCTGTACCTCCTGAAATCTTCTTGTATACCTATGCAATAAATCCCCTCCACACAATAATTTCTCATCTGAATGAAGAGATGGCCCTTCAATCAAGTTTACCAGTGAATAAGGCATTTTATAGAGCCACTTGAATATGGAGAGAATGATAATATGATTATCTCAAGTTTGGTCATTTGAGAAGATGGATCTATTTTCAACACTTGTTTTTATTTCATTTGAGATTCTGATTTAATTTGGAGTTATTAATAACCTGTCTGGTCTAACTCACTGAGAAAAGGGCAACTTATATTTGAAGGCAGTTCAGGTTATAGGGAGAGCTTGTCTGGATAAAACATACATTTATAGATCTTTTAGCACTCCTGGATATTTTAACGTGAGCCTAACAATTATAACATTTTTTAAAAGGGAAAATAATAGTGGAATAAATAGTCATAGTGTACAGAGAAGTGACTTTAAGAGGAAGTGTGAGAGGGAAAGAAAATAGAGTTCCATTATATATTCTGAGTTAGCTCAAGTGGTAAGGCCTCTATTTGATTCAATCACTTATAACAGTGATTCTCAACCTGTGGGTCGCGACCCCTTTGGGGATTGAATGACCCTTTCACAAGGGTCACCTAAGACCATCAGAAAACACATATATAATT
>NW_006294421.1:1561391-1566384 GCF_000327345.1 Myotis davidii
GGTTTATGATTTCTAAGATCATAGCTGCAAGCTTAAACTATCTGCTACAGCTAGTTGTTGGGTCCCCCTTGAAGAAAAGGGGTGGGGTGGAGTCACTCCTTCATTTGTGTGTGTGGAGACTCTCTGTCATCTGCCTGCACTGCACTCTGGGACCCCTGCATGGACAGTGGCCTTCAAGTGTCAGACAATTTTTCTCTGGGTGCCACCTCCAGCCCCACCTTATGATGAACATTTCTGGCTAATATAGTCTATATATATTCACTACTATAAGTACCTTAATGAATATGATTGTCATCTAGAACAATACTTAAAATATCTTTGTCATTTCAGAGTTAGTGGTGGGAAGACTAGAGGGGAGGGTTCTGATGAGTTGAGGAGTGTCTACTAAACCCATTTCTACATCTATCTAAAATTTAGTTCAATGAATACAGAGTACAGTGAATATTCTCTAAAGAAAACTTCTGTAATTGAGAAGGATCATTACTTTTATGAATTTAGTTGCCATTTTGAAAAACATGCTCTATAATACATCATCTGTATATTGCATTGTGTTCACCACCTGAATTCAAGTCTCTTCCTATCACAATTTATCCTGAAACCAAAGTCACCCCAATAAATTCAATAAAAATTAGAAAACAGCCTCTAATTATAAGTACCAAGTTAAATCAGTTTTATAATAAGTGAGAACTAGTGTTGAAAATGAATTACTCATTCAGAATTATATAAGTCAAAAAATCACATTACCATTTCATTATACATAAGACAATAAAATTCTCTATGACTTCAGAAGATCTGATTGAAAGGCCATTTCTTCCATGTGGTCTTGATGATGTGATGTCTGTAGAAAAGATCTCCAAAAAGTTTCCTGTTGAGATTGTAATCATCTTATTCCAACTAGTCCCAAGGACTTTCATTCTTTTCAACCCATAAATTAAAAATTAAAAATTGTATGATTCAGCTTATTATAATGTCTTACTCTGGGAGAATTAATATAATTTCTTTCTACCTGCTTCTTGCATTATATTTTAATGTTAAGAAATCTTAAATAATTTTCTATTGTACAGAAATAAAAACTCTTTAATATACTGAATTACACACTCCTTTTAAATATTAAACAGTTGTAGAATTAATCCCAAACCTATTTTACATGGTAATAGACCACATGTTTTTAATCATTGCACTTCTTTTAATCAGTGCATAGGCTCCCTGAATGTAGTTACACAGGAGGAATATATAGTATTTTCAATTTATTGGTTGTCTGGGATACCTCTTTGACTTAATTATTAATAAAATATTGTAATGAAATTTAACATCTCTGGGTACATTTAACCTGTATATTTATTCAAAAAGACTTGATTCTATTTGAAATTTTCTTTTTTGTAATAATAAAAATAGATGGCATTTAGTGGGGCCAACTTTATTTTAAAGTTGTCTTAAATAGTATTCAAAATTTACCTAAACAATTTATGCCTAATAACTAAATAGTTCATGCCAAGGAAGCATTATGATAATTCAATTAAGCTACCACTTTTCAACTTGCATACATGGACCAATAATTCAAGACTGATGGGGGAGCAACTTGATGTTGTCTAGTGATGTTAAAGATATGCACAGCCTACAGCTTCACAAATTCATTTCCATATTTATAGCCAGGAGAAGCAACCTACAAACTTTTCAGTCTCAGAAGCCCTTTACATTTTTGAAAATTATTGAGAACCTGACATCTTCTGTTTATATGAGTTATATCAGCCATATTAGAATTTAAAACTGAGAAATTAAGACATTTATTTTTTAATTTACCTGGGAACAAAAATATATATCACATATTAACATAACTAACATTTTAAAATACCTGTATTTTCCAACACACACCCACAAATACACTAGAATAAGAGTGGCTTTTTTTACGGATTTATAAACCTCTTTTAGGTATGGCTTAACAGAAGGTAGCTGGATTTTCATGTCTCCTACTGCATTCAATTTGTTGCAATATGTTGTTTTGTTTGATGCATGTGAAAAACATCTAGCTTCCTACAGATATGTAATTGGAACAGGAGGTATTATTTTCATTGTTGTTTCAGATAGTTGTGGATCAAAACTCAACATGTATTAATTTCTTAAGCAATGTGAAATTTGAAACCATATTAGTAAATATTTTGCACTCTATTGCATTAAAATGCATTGGCCTATGACACATTTTCATGGGCTCATTACCTCACACATGATTTTGTAACATCACATATTAGTCATTAGAAAATATTGGTTCACTGATATTCCAAATATTAATGCATTTATTATGTAATATGAAAGATTATAGTCAATATACTGCAGATCTTATCAGAAATGTCTTTATATATTGGGAAGCTGCCAAGCTAATGGTTGCAGGTATAAGTTGTCCAACATTTTAAATTTCACTTAAAGTTTCAAGTGTTAGTATGGACAACAAATACTGTTGGTTGTTTTCCTCAGTCACAAACTCAATTTGTTTAAATATCCAAGTCTGAATTAGTCATTCTTCCAAGTGAAAATGGTGTTCCATGAAGAGAATACCTAGTTCATCTTTTGTATCAACCACATATGTGTTTTTTCCTAAGGTAACTATCTTACTTTATAAGCAGTAGAAAATCTTCATGCTTCCTTTCCATTTCATCACACAGAATCTTAAAAATATGAGTACTCAAGGGTTGAGATATAATAAATTAACAAAGTACTTAAAAATAAGTAAATATAATAAGACAAAGTTTCATCAACACATTTTAAAAAGAAACTGGCAATAAAAAAATACCTTGTAAATGCAGGGTTGTTAAGAATACAATGACAACTAGTAGTCCTTGTTATCACTGCATTGGTTAAGGCATCAGTGGTGTTACCCACCATTGATTTTGTACCCTTAGTACAAATGGCAACACTTTAATGAAGGCAAATAATATCTTTGGACATTTTGAGACTTGCTGTCCTAGATAAACACACACACACACACACACACACACACACACACACACACACACATCACACACAGAAAGAGAGAACATGGTACACGCTTAACAATTGGGTAATCTGGATGAAGGAATCTGGGAGTTCTTTTGTATAGCTCTTGTAAATTTTCTATAAGTTTGAACTATTGCACAATAAAAAAAAAATTTAAAAACAAAATCAAACAATCCAAGGGTATATATTTCACAGCAACAAGGGAGGAAAGCATGCTGCAGGTGACATTATCTGTGTCATTTGCATGGCTCTCTGCATTAATGAACAAGGAAATAAATATCTAGAGCAGCAGAGATACAATTCATAAAAATGAACTCAAGGGTGAATGTTAAGAAATTGTCATCTCAGAGATTAAGGGTGCACTTCATTTAACATAGCCTAGACACATGGAGGTGATCAGCTTAAGAGGAACTTTTAGGGATGTCAATGTGAATCAGCAGATAGTATACAATCATAATAATGCCAATAAAGGGGGGAAAAGTACTTAAAAATTTTGTAGAGCCCAAAGAACTCAAGATTTCAGGAACAGATTGGTTAAATGAGTTGTGGCTATGTAAATATATTAATTGCAACTATAATTTCCATCTATATTTAGATTTAAATTTACTGTTTAACAATTGTTCATTATTTGCTTCAAGGAATGATTTCAGTAATTATCAACTAGAAATTTTTTTGATGCATTTGTTAAGCCTATGCTAAAATAATCTTATCAAATGTTGCTTCAAAATATCTTACCAATGTGAACTCAGACCACATTTGTACTCAACACCCTAGTTCCAAGTGGGCAGACCTAGTAAACAGTGGCCATTACAAAATTTGCCTGGACGTGGCTAATTTTCTTTGAGTGTATTTAGTAGATATATTTCTTTAAAAAAAATTTATTGTTGAAGTATTACATATGCCCCCTTTTTTCTCCATTGACCTCCTCTAGTGTGCCCTTGCCCCCAGCGCAGGCCTTCACCATTCTATTTTCTGTATCCACTAGAGGCCCCATGCCCGAAATTTATGAACTTGGGGAGGGGGGTGTCCCTCAGCCTGGTCTGTGCCCTCTTGCAGTCTGGGAGCCCACAGGGAGCGGGCCTAAGCCGTCAGTCGGACATCCTTATCTCTACTGTGGAGGCGGGAGATGTTCCCACCACTCCACTGCGCTCACCAGCAGTGAGTCCAGCTTCTGCCTGAGTGGTGCTCCCTCTGTGGGAGCGCATTGATCACCAGGGGGCAGCTCCTTCATTGAGTGTGCATCATAGCGACCAGTCATTCTACTGTTTGGTTGATTTGAATGTTACCCTTTTATTATATAGAATGGGTTATGCATATATGCATACAAGTTCTTTGGTTGATCTATTCCTACCAACCCACCCTCCTGCCTTCCCCTCTGAGATTCCACAGCCTGTTCCATGCTTCAATGTCTCTGGATCTATTTTGTTCACCAGTTTATTTTGTTCATTAGATTCCACATAGGAGTGGGATCATGTGATACTTGTCTTTCTCTGACTCCAGTTTTACTTGCAGTGAGACCCAGGACCTACCAAGCTGTCTGTCCCTGCTCCACCTCGCTTCCTCTCACTCCTCAGGCTCCAGCCCCAGAGTTGTCATTTTAGTCCTTCCCACCGCCCAGCTCTTCTCTAAATCAGGCTTTCCCTCCACCCCAAGCACTCTCACTGCTTCCGCCAGTCAGCTCGTCTCTCTCTGGTTGCTCATCATCCCTTAGGTCTCGGCTTGTGTCCCCACTTTTCCAGATAGGCCTTCTCTGATGACCTACCAAGGTTAAGTTCCCCCTAAACATTGCTCTTTGTCTCCGTCATTTCTTAAGCTTCATGACACTGCAATATAGGGTTGTGAGCCTCGCCTTCTCACCTTAGTCCACATCAATAGTGAGTGTGACGTTGTGTGGGCCTCTTTACCGCTCTCAATCAAGGACTTCCTGTTGCGTCAAACAGGGCTCTACATTTCTGCTCCGCCTACTCTTTTGGGTCCTTTACAGACTCTCATCATTGATGCTTCT
>NW_006294421.1:1567878-1580995 GCF_000327345.1 Myotis davidii
CCCGGTTCAAGTCCCAGTCAGGGCACATGTCCAGGTTGTGGGCTTGATCCCAAGTTGGGGACATGCAGGAGGTAGCCAATCAATGATTCTCTCTCATTACTGATGTTTCTATATCTCTCTTCCTCTCCCTTCCTCTCTGAAATCAGTAAAAATGTATTAAAATATATATTTCTAATAGTTCAGTAGCAGTTCAATTTCTTATAGTTAAAATTCTCTCATTTTTTTTTCTTTTGGTCTTGCTCAAGGTACAAATTTTGCTGGATATAAAAATTCTAGGTTGAGAGCCTTTTTTCTTTTCTTTAGAATTTTAATGATACTATTTCATTATCTTCAGGGTTGTGTGGTTTCTGAGATGTCTGTGATCATTCTTATCTTTGTTTCCCTGTACTTATGTGGTATAAAAAAGTTTTTTCCCCCTCTTTATTATTTGATAATGAAGTCTTTCCGTGTGTTTTTCTTTGTGATATCCTGCCTGGGAGATACTAAAATTTTGAATATTTGGGTAGGTTATTTTCATTTAATTTGAAAAAAATTGTCCCTTTTTCTTCAAAATGTTCTCCTTTAATCCTTTTATCCCTCTCCTTCTGGGGCTGCAGCTCTATGTGTGGCAGCTTTATGTTGCACACAGGTCACAGGTGACATTTTTTTTGTGAGTCTCTTCTTTTCTCCAAGCTTCATTTTAGTTAACTTATATTGCTATGTCTACAAATTCACTGACGTTCTCTTCTTCAATGCCTAACTTTATCTTAATCCCACCTAATAAACCTTTATTTTATAAAACATTTCTCATTTTGTATACTTTAGTTTTCTCCTCATCATGTTTATGGTTTCCTTTGACCATATTTATATATCATACCTGATTTTAAAAAATTGTCTCTAATTCCAGCCAATTCTGGTTTTATGGTTTTTCTCCTGGTATTAGATGCTATATTCCTGCTTCTGAACACAGGTATTTGGGGGTGGGTGTTGAAGATCATGAACTTTATGTGGCTGAAACCCTGGCTTTCATTATCTTCTTCTAAAGATTGCTGGGCTTTGTTCTCCTAGGCAGTTATGTAACTTGATGTGCAGTTTGATCCTTTTGATGATTGTTTAAAGTTGTGATAGGGAAAATCTAGAGTAGTTTATGCTCTAGGGCTGGTTTAGTCTTACTAGTAAGACATGGCTCTCCTGGGGTGTGTACCGAATTCCCCATATGCTCAATGCAGATGCTCTATTCTGGCTAGTCAGAACTCAGTCACCCCCAGACCTGCCTGAGCTCTGGCAATTGTTTGGCTGCTGACAGCACCTTGGTAGTAGTCAGCCTAGGTTCATGGGCTTTCATCCTGCACAAGTGTAGCTTTATGTTCAGCAACAGACTTGAAAGAATCCTTATATGTATTTCTGACATTTTTTTCTGGATAGCTCCCTCTTTTCTAGTGCCCTGCCCACAAATTCTAGCTGCCTCAGCCTCCCTGAACTCCAATCTCTCTCTTAAACTCCGTTAGGCCTTGACAGCCTACTTGTCTCCCTTATCCTTACTTTAGTTTGCAAAGTGCCTCCAGAACAAAATCCAGGGGAACTGCAAGGCTTGGTTAATTTACTTCCTTTCTCTCACGATCACAGTTACATGCTGACTCTTGTCCAGTACCCAAAACACCTTTTTCATATATTTTTTTCATATATAGTTGTTAATATCAGGAAGGAAAATTTAGTACCAGTTACCTCAATGTGGTTAGAGGTTTCTTCTTAAGAAACACACACACATATATATACACACACATATATATTTCTTTAGAAATAAATTCATTGAGAAAATAAGTTATTTATTGTGCATGCTTATTTCATAATCAAAGAAAATGCAAACAAAAATGAGATAGCTTATAAATAATGGTTGCAATAAAAATAAATACTTCTAGGAGCATAATTTGTCAGGAATCAGAATTTTTCAGGCATTAACCTATTTTTTCCTTGGGTTATAAATCATCCTAAGAAAAAAGTTATCTAAATTCTCGCTGAAACCGGTTTGGCTCAGTGGAAAGAGCGTCGGCCTGCAGACTGAAGGGACGGACTGAAGGGTCCCGGGTTCGATTCCGGTCAAGGGCATGTACCTGGGTTGCGGGCACATCCCCAGTGGGGGGCGTGCAGGAGGCAGCTGATCGATGTTTCTCTCTCATCGATGTTTCTAACTCTCTATCCCTCTCCCTTCCTCTCTGTAAAAAATCAATAAAATATATTTTAAAAAAATAAATAAATTCTTTTAGATACTAGCAAGCTTAGCATTCTTGCCCATGGGAATCTGATGATGGTTTGGTTTAACAGTATGAGAACATTTTCTTCTTGGGCATTCTGTTAGAATGGGGAATAAGTCAGTTTTGGCTTTGTTTTATTTTATACACTAGTAGCCCATTGCGCAATATTGTGCAGTACGCTGGCCACTGCTTCCGCGGTTGCTGGCAGGAGCCCCAGTGCACCGCCGGGAGCTGCGCTGCTTCCTCCAGAGGCAGGAGAGAGCCACGCTGATTCTGTGGGAGGTGGGAGGGAGTCATGCCACTTCTGCTGCCCACGTCTCCTCTCCGGACCTGTGCTCAGCTGCGGAGGCTGCAGGCCAGTCCCCTGTCCCTGTACATGTCTGTTCTGGCCGGAGCCGCCTCCAAGCCTTTACGATCAGGATCACCGGCGGCAGGCAAGGCGGCTCCTGGGTCCCAGGGGTGCCGCCTTGCCTGCGGCCCAGCTTTCCGATTGCGATCACCGGCTGGGGGCGGGCAAAGGCACCCCCATTCTCTGATCCAGGGCCACCCGGCTCTTGCCTGCTGCCTGGGTTTCCGATCACTGTTCTTCCGTCCTTCCCCTTTTGCCTCCCATCATTGTGCCTATGTATGCAAATTAACCACCATCTTTCTTGGCAGTTAATTTGCATATCACCCTGATTAGCCAATGGGAAGCGTCCCTAATGGTCTCTGCCTGCCTTCCTGATTGCCCCTAACTGCCCTCCCTGCCAGCCTGATCACCCCTAACCACCTCTGCCTGCCAGCCTGATCGCCCCTAACTGCCCCACCCCTGCTGGCTTGGTCTCTCCACACAGCCTGCTGTTTGGTCATTACATGAGGGCATCCTGACCAATTTGCATCTTCCTCTATTACTAGTATAGATGAGAATTCATAATATTGTTATCTATTCAGATTTTATTTTAATGCTCTTTGCCACTGGCTAGACCTTGGGAGGCAGGGTAGGGTGGGAGTTGAGCTACCATATTATTAAAACATGTAAGTAGAAATGATGGCACCTATTTTAAGAATTTCAAGCTAAAAAATACTTGTCTTCTACCCTAATAGCTATAGCCTTACTTTCTCCACAACAGGTCCCTTACTCAATTTTTTCCTAAAAAATTACTGATTTCAATAGATAATGATCACTTTGCCTAAGCTACTTTCTGGAATGGGGAGGGGAACACATCTTTAAAAAAATTCTTTCTTTTTCTATAATCCATCCATTTAAAGGAATCAAAACAATTTTATATCCAACATTAAAGATAATGTTGCTGGTTATACATCATTAGCATATTTTCTTGGTGCTGTTTTCCTACTTTTCCTCTCTACACAATTTCCTGGAGTTCCTAGGGGCCAAAGCCATATCTTTGGGACACTTCAGGTGTCTGGCAGAAAATTCTGGGGCCATCTCAAAATTCTATCTACCAAAATTGGCAATAAGATCTCATTTCCTCCCAAAATATTTTATAATTTATTTGTGTATGTGTATGTACATGAAAAAAGATTTTGTAAGGTACCCACCAAGGTTCTAACACTTGTTACCACTGGGAAGGTGAGAGAATAAATGTTTATATTTCATTTACTTCATTTCGTTACATACATTCTATATAAATGCACATTAAAAATTAATTATTTTTTTTAAAGATTTAAGAAATAATATTAAAATTATACTCCCACATAATGCATATAGAACAAAATGCTGATAATATTTCTTAAGTTACTGACTTTTCTACCACTTGTATTAAATGCACTTAGCGTGTATTTAAGGCAGAGGCACTTAATGTATAGTGCTCTTCCAAGCTTCTTTTGAGATCACCCAAAATGAACAGGTAGAGAAATGATGGGGGAACTTAGCATGGAGCTCATAGGAGGATGCTTACTTCCAGCATTAATTACTTATTAAAAAAAAAAAAGTACAGAAGATTCATGACATCGCTCCTGACAGCACTGAAATTTGTTTTCAGGGGGGTATGACCTTTGATACCTGATCATGATGATGGGCTGTTTATGTATTTCTTCTCCTTCATTTCCAATCCAGGAGATGATTAATGTACCTCCCTTTCTGGTGATGGCCTCTGTGGACAAGGTGTGACCTTGAAGGACATTCGTTGTTTTAAAGTGCTGACCCATCTCATTTCTTCCTTCCAGGCGGTCTGGGAGAGGATGCCAACAGGAACCATGAGGAAAGCCCTCCAGCTGGGCAGGAGGAAAATGGTCGAATTGGGAGCTTTGAGAAGATCACTGCTTGAATCTCAGGTGAGGAATTTCCTAGGCTGTCTAGGAAGCCTGTACACTAATGAACAACAGCTGCAGCCCTGCTCAGGTACTACAGTGCCATATCAAGGAGAGCAGCTGCCTGATATGAGGGAACCTTTCACAAAGACAATAGGATAAGCCAAATAGCACCTGTATTGTTTATTATTATTTATCAAGTAAAAATACACCTAACGTAAAATTTAGCATCTTAACCATTTTAAAGTATATAGTTCAATAGTGTTAAGTATATTCAAATAGTTGTGGAACCAATCTCCAGAACTTTTTCACCTTGCAACACTGAAAGTCTGTATTCATTAAAGAGCAACTTCCCATTTTCTTCCCCAGCCTCTGGGAACCACCTTTCTATTTCTGTGTGTATGAATTTGACTCCGTTAGGGACCTCACATAAGTGGAATCATACATTACTTGTATTTTTGTGACTAGCGCATTTTACTTGGCATGATGTCCTCAAGTTTCATCTATGTTATAGCGTATGTCATAATTTCCTTCCTTTTTAAAGCTGAAAAACATTCTATTGTATATGCATATCACATATTGTTTATCCATTCATTCATCGATGGATATCTGAGTTGTTTCTATCTTTTGGCTGTTGTGGATAAATGCTTCTACGAACACAAGTGTGCACATATTTTTTGAGACCTTTCTTACAATTCTTTTGGGTATATTCCCAGAAGTCAGATTGTTAGGTCATATGGTAATTCTATTTTTAATTTTTTGAGGAACCCCATACTATTTTCCATAGGGCCTGCACCACCAACCTATTTTGCTATTATTTTTGTGGTTATATTTTATTATACATATGCCCTAACTCAAACTACTACTAGATTATAACTAGATTTTAAGTAACTCAAAGACAGAGATGGTGTTTTAGAATTTTAGGATATTTTAGGCTTGTCCTTCCCTATGGCATGGTGCTGATGACATGGTAGTTGCTGAATACTTATTGGTGCGTCAAGTCTGAAGGCTAATCATCCCATGTATAATGAGTTGCTAATACTCCATCAGTGGGAGTAAATGTCAAAAACTTAGGTGTGGGGGCTTTGGTACAAGGACATCTGGAGATAGAGACCACTGTGCAAAGGTTTACCCAGAGTCACCATTCTGAGGGTGAATCCTTTGTTTGACAGAGTTTGCAACAATAGAGGAAGAATGGGAAAACAGAAGGATCTGGCAGACAGTAGGTATCTGACCGAAGGAGGTGAGATTGATAGTGGGTTTATAAACATCTCACATTATGGGAATAAAAGTGAAAGAACTGTAGTTTTCAAATTTCAATGAATTTAAAAATTTTTGAATTGTCATTTGAAATAAAGGTTTCTGGAGTCCAGTCTCAGATATTTCCATTCATTTAGGTCCTATACAGGGCTCAAAAATCTGCATTTTAATAAACATCAGAGAAAAGTAATTGGAGACACGTGGTGATACCCAGCAAAGTCAGATGCTACCGGGTGATAAAACCCAACTCTTGATTACCTGTGTTGACATGGAGAAAGGTGTGGTGTCCTGAATCAATGACTCTCAAGCGCTGGGTTGTCCTGTTGCAACTGGTTCTGGGCTAGCTACTTCATCACCTGGTCTGTTAGGAGATACAGGGACCCCACTCCTGATTCTCAGCATGTGCTGAGTCACCCTCTACAATGACAGGTGTGCTGATTTACTATCCACCTCCAGAGGCTGGCACTTTTAGAGAAGATGCACTGTTCCCAGTTTAGGATGGTGAGTAAATCCAAGATACTTTAGATGCAAAAACCCAAGTAGAGACCTCCCAAAATTAGCCTAAATGTCACCTGGGCTTCCCTGGCTCCTCAAGTTTTGGGTACATTTGACTCAAACCCAATGTCAATCGGTACAAGTCTGGCCCCTTCCTGAAGCTTAGTGCGAATTCTACAGTATAGTTTCTCCAAGTGCCACTGTCTCTGGGCTGCTTCCACATGAGACCTCTAGGTTGAGCTCTATCCCAGCAAGTACAGTACAAACATGTTAGCCCCTTTTTAATTTTCAATAAAAAATCCATTCGTGAACTTTTTGAGGTCATAATAAATTTACTGAAAATTTGTGGAGTTACAGAAAGGCACTGTATTGCTGCTATGTGACAGTCATCCACCATCTACCAGTTTCCTCACACTATCTCCTGTTGCATTTCAAATAAGCTGTGCTCCCAAACATGCGTCCTCCCTGGGGATGCAGCTCCCAGGGAATTGTAATAGAAACTGCCAGTCTCCCGGGGAAGAATGGCAGTTGCCATCTTCAGACCACCACTTCCATCAGAATGCTAATAAATTTATATATTTTTTCTATTCAATTACTAACAAATCTTGAGGTTGCGGGTATGTTGTGTTAATGATTAGGTATTTCCCCAGAAACCAGGGCTCTGAGTTCAAACTAAAGAACAACTCCCAAAGCCATATAAAGATATGGAGAGGCTGTATCCCCACAAAACAACTTCAATTTTCCCCAAACTCCTTTTCTTTTGCCTCAAACCCAGAGTAGTTTCTAGTGGTACAGGCTGCAGCACACATACTCATGTGACTCCATGAGCCTGGAGCCGGCCCCTGAAACAGGCACGAAGATGGCAGAGCAACCTCCTAACTTTGTTCATCTTTGGCCCCATGTCCAAATCTGTGTTTTTAACGTTCAGATGGTACATCAGATAAGAAACAAAGAGGAAAGTCTATTTCTCCCAACAGTAATATATTTACATTTTTTTTGCTGATACTTTAAGTACCATAGGTATCCAAATTAATATCTTTGGACTTGTCCCACTTATGTCATCACTTGCTCTCTCTTGAAGCAAAAGGGTGAGATGCTGGAAGATGAAGAGACTGGAAAGGAGTCTTAGGTCCTCCCAGAGCCATTATCAGTTCCATCAAATTGTTGTAACAGTTTTTAACTTGAAATGAAAACACGAGCAAAACTTTTCTAACTAGAAGTTGACTTTCATCTTTTGCACTTTCATCATATGCAACCCACCATCTTGAGGTGAATTTGTGGAGAATAGAAGTTCATAACTGAGATTTGAACTCTGTTTCTATTCCATAGAGGTAGAGCCAGCATTGTTCACTTTGGATCATTCATTCAGTCACTGCATTTTATTGTATTTTATTAAGCAATTATTGTGCTTAATAAAATATTAATTTTATTCACCAATAACTCACTGTTGCACACTGAATATATAATGGTGAACAAGACATAGTGCCTGGTATGAAAGCCTCTAAGTAAGCAAATAAAATAATTAGAAACTGTGAGTAAGCATTCTGAAGATAAAACAATAAAAAGGAACTGAGATCGGGAATAAAGATGTGCGTACTTTCCAGACAAGGCCAGGGAAGGCCTATTTAAGGAGGTGACATTGAAGCTGAGGAGACCTAAAGGGTGGGAGGAACCATGCTATGTAAAGAGATTTGGGGTAGGTTAAAGGGATTCCCCAGGCAGAGGCCTTGAGGGCAAGGAACTGGCTGAAGTGGTGTGAGTGGGAAGGAGTGGCTTGAGATTGAGTGGCAAGATAACATTCAGAACACCTGAACAGGCAAGACTGGAAAGCAATGGGGAGGAGTTCTGAGCTGTGTAGAGTGGAGAAAGGAGAGGAACAGGACTAGAAGCAGGAAGGCCAGTTAGAAGCTCACTTAGCAGGTAGGGGTTAAATATTTGTTAAATATATGAATGTCTGACGTGCTCAGTTAGCTTGAGCTTCTATCGCTTTATGCTGCTCCTCCCCACCCCCCACCCCACCCTAATCCAGGGTACCTAGCAGAGTGCTATGCACAGGGTACATGTAAAGGATTATTTTAGTGGCTTGCCAGAAAGACCACATAAAAAAGAATATTTTATCTGGTATTTTCTCTTACTTTGCCATATAATCTTACCTGAATAGAGTTAGGAGCATTTTCCTGTGAATTATTCATTTCGGCACACAGCCTGTAAAATTAATGTCTCTAACCTTTTGGGACCAGGGGCTTCCCCAGCTGGTATTTAGAGTAAAATCTCTGTGGTAGCACTTTACCAATGTACCCCCTCAGCTCTTTTTCAGTTCTTGGCTCCTGTGAATAAGAAGGCCAGCACGCTCTTCTGGGAACGCACAGCACGGATATATATTTTTTACTATCGCAGCAGAATTGTTTTGAATACACTCCGGCCATGAGGTTAAAGCGCTCCACATGGAATACTCCAGCAATAATTCTGCTGCCCTCTAGCCAAGCGCTGAAGTCCCTCTGGAATGCTGGCATTGCCCTTTAAGAATGGTTCTGAAATGAGTGGACTCACTTGCCTGGCCTTTCTATTCCTATTGAAATTCTTCCAGACAGCTCACAGTAACCTTCAGTCAGATGCCAGAATAACTTTTATGTTCTAGAAAGGTTTCTGTAACGATTGATTACACAATGCAACACCAGCTTACTTTTTTGGAAAAAAGGTCTGTCTGATAGGCACAGCTGATCAAAACTGTCCTGGTGGATATCCTGTGGTCAGGTTATTTCAGCTTTACTGAAAATTGAGAACTTGTTTGAAGGGATTGTGGGAAGACTAGTATAATGTGTAGATGAAAGGGCTGGATTTCCTTGTTAGACTTAGCTGCCATGACTATTATCACTATTATTGCTTTTTCTTCCCAATTACTCTTTGCAGAGTGACTGGACCTTGAGTCTTGGCTCCAACACTTATATTGAATGAAAGCCAGGGAGCTTGGTCAGAAACAAAACGTATTCTTGTAAGCTGACCCCATACTTGAACAGCACATGGAAATCAAATTACTCTCAAAATTCAAAAACATGGGCAACCAAAGGACTTGTATGCATGCATATAAGCATAACCAATGGACACAGATACCAGGGGGGTGAGGGCATGAACGGTGGGGGTGGGGGGGTAATGTGGAGATAAGGACACATATGTAATACCTAAATCAATAAAAAAATAAAAATTAAAAACATGGGGCTATGTATGTTTTATTATTTATTAATATTTATTTATTCTGCAAATATTTTTTAAGCCAATGTGCCATGTGCCAATGTTGTGCCAGGTACTAGAAACACCTGGGTAGACAAGGTAGTCATGGAATTTGCAATCTAGCAGAGCCTGTGTTGTTATTTGTAACTTTATTTGGAGATAGAATCAGGCAGGATCAATGATTGTCACATGCCCAAACCTATAAAATCTATTCTATGTGGTTGTATTCATTTTCTAGCTCTGCTGAAAAAAAACGTGGTGACTTAAAAGTACACAAATTTATTCTCTCACAGTTCTGGAGGCTAGAAGTCTGAAATAAAAGGGTCAGCAGGGCCACATTCACCCCTAAGGTTTTAGAGGAAAATCCTTCGATCTTCCGATATATGGCGGCTCCCTGGCCCCTTGACTGTAGCAGCCCAGCTCAGCCTCTGCCTGTCTCCACATGGCTTTCTTTCCCGTGGGCCTTTACATGATCTTCCTAGAAAGGCACTAAAATTAGATTTAGAGCACATTCTAATCCAGTATGACCTCATGTTAACGATCGCATCTGCAAATAAAGTCACATTCTGAGGCTCCAAGTGGATACGAAGTTTTGAGGACACTATTCAATGCCGTGCAACAGTAGGTTCATTTCATTAAAACAATTAATGTAGAGGTTTTTCTCCATGCACTTGTTTATATGTACACTCAAATAAGTACGTAAATGTGATATGTTTGTACATAAAATGTACACAAAATCCATGTACATATGAACATGCTCTCATTAAGCCATGTTTTTTAGTGTATTTTTTCTTCTTTTTTCCCTTTTTTAGTTTCTTCTCCCTTCTGTCCCCTTAGCCTACTTTATATCCCTTGTTTTGAGGTAACCCACTTTAACAATCCAGCATATCTCCTTCCATATTGTTTCATTTTCATATAACAATATACAGATACACTCACATATAGAAACACATATGTAGATATGTTTAGTGTTTTAGAAACTCGTTTATTTTTTTAAGCGGGATCATATTATTTAAGTGAGATCAGAGACATTTCTGATACTTCTCTCTTGGATGAAGTATTACATCCGAGTATATTTCTAATTCATTCTTTTTAATTTCTGTATAATTTTCCATAGGAAAAATGTAGTTACCCATTTCTTTGCTGATGGCTATTCCCTATGTTTCCAGTTTATTTTTGTTTTATTTCTTTTTTTTTGCCACTAACTAAAAATACTATAAAATATCCTTCTATACTAATGCTTATCTTTCTGAGAGATAGGATTCTGAAAGTGAGATTTCTGAGTGTATGTGTGTGTTTGTATTTTAATAGATTTTTTGGAAGTTTGCTTTCCCCAAAACTATAATAATCTACACTTTAGTCAGCCATCTCTGTGAGTTCCCTTTTTCTGCATTTTGATGGTAAGATATTTTCCTTTCAGTATAGTATGTCTAAAGTGATATCTTATTCTTATTTTAATTTGCATTGTTCTGACTAGTTTGAAGATGGTTTCCCCTGTCAGATGGCCATTCGAATAGACTCTTCTAAGAAATGCCTCATTATGTCTTCTGCCTGTTTTTGCATTGGGCTGGTTATTTCTCTTCTTGTGGCCTGCAGAGCCCTGTGTATACCATGGACATTACACCTCTGTTTGTTACTTGCTTTGTCCCAACTGATAGTTTGTTCATTGATTTTGCTCATGGTTTCTTTTTCTACACGAAAGTCTTACATTTTGTACAGCTCAATGTATATATATTTTTCCTCTTATAGCTTCTATATGTCCAGTCTTGGTTAATGTCTTTCCTGCAACTCCTACATTATGCATGTAATGTCTTAAATTTCCTAACAAAAGACATTTTTTAAAAATATATATATTTTATTGATTTTTTACAGAGAGGAAGGGAGAGGGAGAGAGAGTTAGAAACATTGATCAGCTGCCTCCTGCACAACCCTTACTGGGGATGTGCCCGCAACCAAGGTACATGCCCTTGACGGGAATTGAACCCGGGACCCTTCAGTCCGCAGGCCGATGCTCTATCCACTGAGCCAAACTGGTTAGGGCACAAAAGACATTTTTGTTGGAACGTCAACATTTGTTCTTTTAATTATAAATTTTAATGTACAATTTAATTCAAAATTTTATTATGGAAACGTTAAAATAAATGAAAATTACAAAGGATACAACAAACACCGGTGAACCCACCACCAGGAACATCAATTGTCGACACCCTTTCTCTCTTCTTTCATATATTTTCTTTTCCTTTTAAAGCCCTTACTGAACCCAGTTCCCTGCTTTGAGTCATATATCAGTTAGACTTCTATTAATTGGTTTGTTTTGCTGAATAACAAACTACCCCAAGAACTTAGTGGTTTAAAACAAGTATTTATATAGCTCTTTCTACATAGGCAATTTTGCAAGCCAACAGTGGTGCTGAGCTCAGCTGCATTATTCTTCTGGCCTTGGCTGAGTTCATTCATGGATTAAGGTCAGGTGCCAAGTTGACTGGGCGTTGGTTACTCTAGGATAGCCTCAGCTGGGTTGGCTAAGCCCTACCCCACATGGCTCTCATATTCCAGCAGGCTAGCACAGGCTTGGTCATATGGGTGTCCGGGCAGGGTTCCAAACCATGGGGCCCAAGCATGCAAGGCCTCGCTCGGGAGGCTGAGGCTCAGAACTGTCTCTCCCATTGCATTTTATTCCTCACAAGAATTTCAATTTTTATTTGTAAATTATACTTCCATAAAGCTGGGAAATTGTTTTATTTCTTAAAGTACTTTAAATTTTCTATACTATTTCTTCAAGTTAGAACAACAAATGATTTTATTTGTTGCAGTCATTCTAATTTCAATTAACAGCAGATAATATAATTCACAATGAATAATTGTCCAAAGGAGAGCTAACTCTTTGGTTTGAGGTTCTCTATGCATGGAATCCAGTAAATTAGCATAGAATATTATAGAAGAGTTTAGTTTTATATTTTGAAATACAGGACATGTTCATAGCACTACCCTTGCTAAAAGTTTTACAAAAGTGATGATCACTTGAAGAATGCATTATAAAGTCTATCAAAATGCAGTAATTGGAAAGGAATTGTTAATATGTGAATTAAAAGAATCTTGATTAAATTCTATGGACTGAAAATTCTTTAAAAGAAAAATCTTATATTATTATCATAACTACTAGAGGCCCAGTGCACAAAAATTTGTGCACTCGGAGGGGTCCCTCAGCATGGCGTATTCCCTCTTGCAATCTGGGACCCCTCGGTGGATGTCCACCTCCTGGCTTAGGCCCGGTCCCTGGGGGATTGGGCCCAAGCTGGCAGTCAAACATCCCTCTGGCAGTCCAGCAGCCCTTGGGGGATATCAACTTGCCAGCGGGTACCAGGCCTAGCTGCAGTCGGACATCCTTAATGCTGCTGAGGAGGTAGGAGTGGCTCCCACCATCACCGCTGTGCTGTCAGCCATGAGCCCAACTTTGGGCTGAGGGGTACTCCCCCTGTGGGAGCGTACTGACCAGCACGGGGCAGCTCTTGCATTAAGCGTCTGCCCACCAGTGGTCAGTGTGCGTCACAGCGACCATCATTGTTCTGCCATTCGGTAGATTTGCATATTACTTTTTTATTATATAGGATATTACACCAAAAAATTTAATAAAATCAATAAATAGCTCATGA
>NW_006294421.1:1581412-1584220 GCF_000327345.1 Myotis davidii
CAATGACAGGAGGCAATAATTCCAGAGCATTTAGACCTCTTTTATCTTTTCTATTTTATTTCCTTAAAAAAAAATATTTATTGTTGAAAGTATTACATATGTCCCCCTTTTCCACCACTGACCTTGCCCAGCCCTCCCCCCTCCCCACCCAGGCTTTCACCACCCTATTGTCTGTGTCCTGGGTTATGCATATATGCATACAAGTTCATCAGTTAATCTCTTCCAAAGCGTACCCTGCACCCTCATCCCTTGCCTTCCCTCTGAGGTTTGACAGTCCTCTTTTACCTTTTCAATGTAATTTTTTTCTTAATGGTAAAAGACAATACACTTGAAATAATGTATATGGCTTATCTTCCCTTTGTATTGAAAAAACTCACAAATGATGATTGAATCAGTAAGAATGGGCCATGTCATATTTATTAAGATTGTCCAACCAAGATGTGTTGGACAATCTTAAATTCAAATATTTTGACCAGTTGTTAAACCATGTATTAAAACAAAATGTATGGTTTTGGAAGTATGACTGCTAGAGCAGTAATAGAGAAATCCTTAGGTCAGGATGCACAGGATCAGGAACTAACTTTCAATCCTGAATATTTTGAGATAATAGTTTAATAGAAAAAGGTGCTTTGTGGTCAGATGTGGCTGGTTTCAAAATGTAGGTTTTCTATCTGCCTGTACTTAAAAAAGTAAGTCTTAACACTTCCTGAACAATTATTTCCTTATCTGTAAATTCTGAAAATTTACCTCATTCTTCTATTATTTAAGGAGAAAATAAAATAATATAAATAAACCTGGGGCTCAAAGTCTGGCACACAGTAAATAGTTAATGCTGCAATGTCCAATGGTTCAATTTTTCCTTTTCCAAATGGAGACATGATACTTACTGTGGGGCACAAAGCCTAATGCTTAAGGAAATGGGATCTGATTCAGGAAAACCTGGGTAAACCTCCATCTCTGCCACTACAAAGCGGGCAACTTTGGCCAAGATAGGTTTGGATAAACTGGAGTTTCAGTTTTGCCTTTGTGATTCATCCCTCATCTGCTCTCTTTGGCCTTAGGTTTTGGACAGCCAATTAGCTAAATGCCATTTTCAATGTCACTTCTTATATTCTTGAATTTGTGCATGATCAAATGAGTTAATATCATACCTAGTTAGCAAAATAATATTACTTATATAAGCAAGGGATGTCTTTCAGGTGCATTGCTCATTTATGTGATAGTTTGGATTATTATTCAGAAAATATTCACTCTTCTCCCATGTGTATGGAATATACTTCTCCCTATCAGTGTTGGACTTGGTCATGTGATGGGCTTTGGACAATGGGATGTTGGTGATTGTGGTGCAAGCAAAGGCTTGGAATGTGCTTGTGCAGTTGGGCTTGCCAGCTTGCACCTCTGCAGCTGCCATGAGAAGAGCTGAGCAGCTGCTGCTCCATCAGCCTGGGGTCCAGATTGCCCACCTGCAGGAGATCTGAGCCCAGGCTGCAGTGAGGAGCCAGGTCCAGCTAGTCCTGCAGCTTAAACCACAAGACAGCGGACCTACAAATATATGAGCAAGAATAAATAATTATAATTTTAAGCCACTGAATCTTTGGGTTGGTTATAAAGCATAGCTGTCTAATACGGTTTGCAAATATGCACTTTTCTTTTTTTTATCTAAAATATATATTTTTATATTTTAGAAAGATAAGAAGGAAGAGGGAGCAAAACAGAGAAACATCAATGTGAACGCAGAACACTGATGGGTTGCCTCCTGCATACCTTCTGTTGGGGATTGAGCCTGCAACCTGGGCTCTGATTAGGAATTGAACCAGCAACCTTTTGGTGCACAGGACAATGCCCAACCGAGTCATACTGGCAAGGGCACGCATATGCACTTTTAAATATAGGGAAGCAATTATGATTTAACTTGGAGTAAAATTATTCTTAAGAGCTGTATCTCATAAAATTTTATTATTTAATTAATATATAAATGCATGTTATTAAAATAAGAGTGCTACAATAATTAACAATGATTATGAAAGCTGTTGGTATTTTGTACGGAAATCTTTTTTTTTAGAACTTTCAAATATTTAAATAGGAAAACATTTGCAGGGAGTTTCTTAGTAAGATAATTAGAGGAAAAATATATTCTTTGATCCAATAAAAGTTATAAAAGTTAAAATAACAATATGAATACAAATAATAAATATTAGATTATATCATAGTTCTGGTCTTTGTGGAATTGTTTGGTGTACTGGGTATTTTGTATTTTAAACAGATAACCATTGAGACTTGATTTGTTTGAACTACTTAAATCCAGAAAAGTTATCTGAATAACTGAGTGTAGTAATTTTAGAATGACTTGAGTTTTGATAAAGAAGATTTCTATGCAATCTCATGAGGTATTTGTCATTATCATCATCATCACCATCATATCTTCACTGTATTGCTGGGGTCCAACCCCAGCAGGTCCAGGGGTCCCCAATAGGTGTGGACGGAGTCGGCGAAGAAGGAATGACACGGAGACAGCGTTCAGTGGATCAGCAGCCTTGCCAGGATCTCTAGCCACAATCTCCAGCCAAGTTCTGTGTCCATGTTCTCTTGCTAGGTTCTCCAGCCAGGTTCTCCAGGTTCTCCAGCCAGGTTCTGTAGCCATGTTCTCTCGCTAGGTTCTCCAGCCAGGTTCGGTCGCCAGGTTCTGTCAGGTTCTCTTGCCATGCTCTATCCAGGTTCTGTAGCCAGGTTCCGTCTCCAGGCTCTTCAGCCAGGCTCTCTCGCTAGGTTCTGTCTCTAGGTTCTGTGACCAGTTTCCCCCTTTTTTAT
>NW_006294421.1:1584425-1598893 GCF_000327345.1 Myotis davidii
AAAACACATAGTGCCAAGAAGGTGAGCAAACATATTAAGAACAGTATGCCATATATGCCAGGTCCCTTGAAACAGCAAGGATGGACTGGCTCCTGGCACTGTATCAGGTTAATTTGGTTGAAATTAATAGGAGCAGACTTTGGCTGTTTAAATAAAAAGCATATTTATTAGAAGGATATTGAACAACTGACAGGCAATACAAGAGAACCAGATCCAGACATGGATCAAGCTTTGGCAGTTCAAGTTGGGGGTCAGGGATCTGGGAAAAAAGAATTCTCCAATAGTGTCTCCAGGCTGCTTCTGTTGGAGTGAATGAGTTCAAACCATTTTCTGCCTCACTGTTACTTTGTTCAAGATTCAAATTCCAGAAAGTGAGCAACTAATTCCCTAGCCAGGAGAGGATAGAGAACCACTGGGGACCATTGGGGAACTGTCATTTTCTTGTAAGATTTCAAAAAGTTACTCCCAGAGAAGGTGGAATGGATCCTGGTCAGTGAAAAGATATCACATCACCATTATATTTATTATTATTGTTATGAATATTATTCGCCACCACCATCTTTATTCTCAGTTGCTAGAAAGTTGAAGGAGAAGATCTATGCCTGAGACCTATCTCTAATGTCTGATGTGAGAGCTCAGGACTAAGATGACATTTATGGCTGTGTATGAGTCAAACAGTGAGAAGCCCCTGGACAGAAGTAGAGATATTTCAGATATGGGCCAATTTGGGGTACCTGTTCATGTGTGGCAGGACACTGAAAACCAGGACAGTCTTTGCTAATAGAGAACAGTTGGTTATATATAAACCTGGGTTTCTCCAGGAGGGTTTTATAGCTGCCCCGAGGTTTCTGCCAATGGATAAGAAGATTCTCCTTTCTTCTTTGTTGAGTGAGTTCTGTTCATCAAACATTTTACTTGCTCCTGGCCATGTCTCTATATTAGCATCTTATTTTCTCTTCCCAACACTTCAACGATCTGATTTTGTTTTTTACTTAAGCAGTCTATTATGATGCCTTGTATACTTTGGATATGGCTATAAAAAAAGGTAGGACAAAAGAGATGCCCATGCTTTGGAGCTTAATATGGATGTATATCAGATTAAACAAATACCATGCAAATGATCACAGTTTTGATTAAAGTGCCATGAAGGAGACATGTAAGGTGTGATGACAGTGTATATACAATAGGGACTTAACAAATGTGGAGAGTCAGGGAAGACTTCCCTCAGAGCTAGAGTTTAAGCTGAGTAGTAAAGGTTGAGTAGGAGTTAGCTAAGTTAGGAGGAGTGGGGTGAAGGGGCTAGGGCTTTAAGGAAGAGCAAGTACGAGGGCCAAGGGGTGGGAAGTAGGTTAGCCCTTTGCAGAAATCTTAAAAAGACCAGAGTTTTTTGGTTACAGTGAGTGGAAGAGGTTCGTGAGAGACAATATTTCTCTTTCTTTCTCTGATGCTGAGGGCAACAACTTTCAATATTTGAAGATGTTTCATTTTATCAAGTGTGTCAATCTTGACAACCTTTTAGAAAGGGGGGTAGAGGAAGAAAACAGAAGTATTGAACGAAGAGGATGTTGGATAATTTTGGCGTATGCTCCATAAAAGCATTGAAAACCTGCAACTCTGCCTGTCTCATTTCAGCTCAGTGTTTCGCCTCTTAGGCTGCAGTGACTAATCACAGATGCAAATAACAGCCAGTCTTTGAGCCATCCTCATCTTTTCAAAACCCTTTGGAACACTGGTCATTTTTTCTCTGTTGCATGCTCAGGACATTTTCAGAAAAACAAGTCAGGCAGAGCACTTGTGTGTGCACACTTCCCTCTGGCCCGGTGTTTCCAGTGCAGCGGGCCAACTCTCGCTTGTCATATTGAATCCTTTATTACAACAAAATATTATTTTAAAGCTGCACTAACAGTAATTAAAAGCAATTGAGTTTTATCAACTAACACAAACTATGGGATTTCGAACTTGGATTTTAGCTGGTATTTTAATGAAGTGTGTGTTAACAACCCCAAATCTTCTGTCAGCCCAGCAGCTGAGTTGCATATACAGACCTTTGATGGAGGGACCATGTGTTAATGCTCAGAGGCGTCAGGCTCGTGTGTTGGCTCCACACATTCACTCTTCACAGATCTGTCTCTCAGGCCCGTTTTATATCTTGCCTTCTCTGGATGATCCCACATTTGTTCTTATAAAATTTTGGAACTAAAGATGATTGTTTCCCCATGTGCATATTTTAATAATAGATATTTAGATGTGAGTAATGATGAAAATTTTTTTTTCTTTGCTCAACTGTCTCATTTCAGCCTGAGATGCTAAAAAGACACATGGTCCAGAGTGTTAGAACTTATTTAGTGAGAAAGAGGCAGTTGAGAAGGGAAAATAATTAAAGAAGGAGAAAGATGCTCCCTAATTCAAAATGAACACTTTTAATTAAATAAATATCTGGAGGAAGCAGAGCATATTCCATTTATAAAGAGAGCTCTAAACCTTGATCAAAGCCTCTTGGACATTTTCAAGAATTACCTGCTGAGCAGTTATGCTCACACAACCTGTAAGTGTGAGGAAGTTAACACCCATGGGGCCTCCCTTGACCATCAAGGAATGGGAACTGACAGCTTCCTGATTTCATCATCTGGACTGACAGATTAGACACATATTTTAGAAGAATCCTCAGATAGGCACATGGAATTGAGGACCAGTAGCGTATAGTAGTGGCCAATACAGTAATGCATCCTTGGGTGGACTTCTCTTCCTTCCTAACATACCTGATCCCTGCAGTCACATTCTGAGTAAGTTACCTGTCTCAGGCACTGCTTTCAGGTTAGGATAGTTGGTACTAGGAGAGTTTCCAGATTGCAAATACTTAGAATAGAATTTTTGAGCTGGATCCCTCACCAGTCAGACTATAGCAAAAACCTATTGCTGGTTGTGACTGGTGATAACATAATGCAACATCACACATACTAACACGCTTACCCATAATGGATTAGGATGATGGGCAGGCTTATTTAAGGCTGTGGCACTTGAGTGTTGTAGGGAATATGGTAACCATAAGATTATGCAATTGTTTGACATTTGTTAACTCTTTAAAAGCCTTGAAAGGAGAAAATTACAGGCATGAGGTTGGACCACCGGACTGTGTTGGCAGGGTGTTGTGGGAGGAGTCAGAAGGCGCAGGGATGTGGAAGTGATAAAATGGATTGACGTGAGGACAGAGATGCCACCACCGGTTCTGTTTCCGGGGAGGCCATGGTAGACAACGCCTTCACTGAGGCAGTGTGACATTCAGCATGAGAGGCCTTCAGCATCTTGAAAAGGCTCATGGTAGCTTCATTTGAAAGCTACATGAACAATAAAGGATGCTACTATGAAATAGAATTCCCTGGAACATAGGAGGCAAGTGGAAACATTTAATCATTTAGGACCAGTGGTCAGCAAACTGCGGCTCGGCAAACCGCGGCCCACGAGCCACATGCGGCTCTTTGGCCCCTTGAGTGTGGCTCTTCCACAAAATACCGGCTCTTCCACAAAATACCGACTTCTGCGCATGGGCCATGAAGTTTCAATCGCACTGTACGTGCACGTGCGCACGTGGTATTTTGTGGAAGAGCCACACTCAAGGGCCCAAAGAGCCGCATGTGGCTCTTGAGCCGCGGTTTGCCGACGATAGATTTAGGTTAATCATCCTAAAGGGCAATAAGTTCAGAATGGCTAACAGGATACTGGAACCTAAAGATCTGTGCTGATGGCTAATAGATTATGGAAGATAAACTGTCAGATGCTGGGGTATTAGTGGAGTTATGGAACCAAAACTAATAGATAAATAGTGATCACAATCCTGATATCAGTTACTAAAATGGAAAATTGCAGACCTCACCAATTCCAGACCATGGACCATAGACACTTACGCTCTGGGTGATCTCAACATTCACAGAAAATTAATGTTATAGGTATTTGTTTTATATTCATTTACAAATGAGGAAACTGAGGCTCCAAAGGTTTTTAATTTCCCAATGTACAAGACAGCAAGACACACAGGTTATCAAATCCTTTGTCTTTCTAAATTGCTAAAAAGATTGCCTTGTACACACACAGTGAAATGTTATATAGCTGTTAAAGTATTTATAAAGAGCTTGGATATAAGGCTGAGTTAAAGAAGAATGCAAAATAATACATTTTGAATATGTAAAAATGCAAAGGAAAAACACTGGGAAGGCTTTATTACACATGATTAACAGAGTTATTCAAGGTGGTGGGATTTGAGTGATTGTTTTTGGTCTTTGATGATTTTTCAATTTTAGATTTTGCTAGGAGCATACATTATCTTTACAAGAAAAAATACTTTTCAAATGTTACCTGGACATGATTGTACTTCTTTCTCTTTTTTCATCTAAAAGGCAGGGGGATAGAGTCTGGAGATTACAGACGGCAGGCAGGTTGCTACTCATAGGGAGAGTGTGGATTAGTGAACCCAAATCCTCAGCCACTTTGACCAAGCAAACCAGAATGCACACCCTGAGAATGGGTTATACAGAACTCAGGGCCAGTTTGCTGCTCACTGCTACAACCATTAAAGGTTTTATATATTATATATATTCCATGCACAAATTATAATCATTGATAACTTATTGAGGGCTTACTATGTATCAAGCAATGTGCTAAAATCTCTTGACTTTAACATTACCCATGCCAGTTTCTGACCTCACAGATTTTTCAAAATCTTTTAAAAGTCCCTTTCTCCCTCCTTCACCTCTCACCTACCCTCCTTCCCTGGCTTCCTTTCTTCCGTCCTTCCTTCCCACCTCTTTCCTTCCATTCAATCAGTGAAATTCTCTCATACAAAAGCTTTTACTCACCAAATTGCATCGCTCATCTAAAACAAAACTTGAGAAAACTGGGTGAGCTAAAGAGTCCTTTAGAGAAAAAGAAAATCTGACTGAAATAAGGATTTAGACACAGCAGTGTCGCGTGAACGCAATCTAGTGGATTTCAGCACCACCACAAGGGTACATTATTTAAGTGTGATGCCTTTTTTTTTTTCCTCTTTCTCTGTTCCCAGTAAAATTATCATAGCCTTTCATGGAGCACTTCAGAAGCCTGTAACTTCTCCCTCATTTACACACAGCTTCTCGTATTTTGCATCACTTAACCCAGTGGAGTGTTTTCAGACAAAGGCTGCCTAAAAGCAGGGGCCTACATTGTGGCTCTCTGGCATTCATGGTCAGAATTGTTTTTGAAGACCATCTGCCTGTCATTTGTTTGCTGATTGAGTTAGTGCACCTAATAATATTTTTTTTATTGGGCTGGCCTAGCCAATGAAAAGGAAATTATACACTCGACAGATGGGTCACAAACCTTCCTACCTCTGTGCTGCCACTCCTCGAGTTAGTTAAAAGCAATCATGAAAGCAGATTATAAGCAGAATAATGGCCTTTTTTATAAAGGGTTTTCGCAGTGGCTACTGGTTGTTGTGGCAAACATGATGGTATCAGGGTTTCCCCTCTTTGTTAATACGTTTTTCTTGTACGAACAGTCTGAGCAATGAGGGGTATGGGAATGAAGAAAAGGTGAGCAGCTGGTGGTCACTGGGGCCAGAATGTAGAAGACCATGTATGTAGGGAGTAGCCGGGCTCGTATTAGACTGATATAACGCTCTTTCCAGAAACAGAGTAGTGTCAGCGGGGGTCAGTCTCATTCTGCCTTTACCTTGTTGGCAGAAAAGGTAGGGGCAGCGCAGTCAATCACAAAAGAAAATCCGAAAGGGCCTTACTTCACACAGGAAGAAAGATGGAGACTCTAAGAGTCGTCAGCACAGACCTCATGTAAATAAACAGCAAAACCCCAATCTCCTTGGCTCGACATCAGTTTTTTCTCCGAGAGTTGTTCCCTTCAAAAACTGGTGACTTCCTGTCCTTACAAACCCTTCCTCACACCATGAACACTCACCTTGCTTTGAAAGGGAGTAAATCTTTCTGACCAGGATGTTATTGAGTCCATGGTAGGTACATTCAAAGAGCATGAGAGCAAATCTCTTCTGGAAGAATCATGACGCAAAGGATTATTCTGTTTGCCTCAGAACAATGAAGTCGCATCTCCTTCTGGGAACATAAGGGACAGTGATAGATTTTTCAGTTTTGCATGAATAGGCTTAATTTTTGAAAACTTGTAACGTGTGAGAAAACATTTATCATAAAGACCTGGCTTATTCTGCTTTGGAAACAAATAGATTCTGCTCTTATTAAGAGTCAAAAAGCAAAACACACAAAACAAGAACTGTAGAGCATAGTAACTGCTTTGTGAGTTACTCGTCTAATTGCCCATGTGAATTACTAACTAGCTCATTTTGCCCCGGTAGTCTTTGGCCCCTTGCCTCACCCTAACTTCCAACCTCAAGTGGATGTTTAGCAATGTGCTTGCTTTGATTTGGGTATAAGGACACTGTGTGTGTTGCTGAGGGTGGTAGGATGAAAGTGATGGCGGTGTGACTATGGATGAGGGAAGATTTGAGGGAAATGGGACCCCTGGGAACATAGACAGGAAGAAGGAAGATCAGGTGCTGCTGAGAACCTCCCATCATTCAAAATCCATGGTCTTTTACATTTTTTCCAATTGTTGAACATCAACAGAATATTTTAATAGCACTTTCTAGCTTTGTTCAGCATTCTGAACCTTTCTGTTGGTGATTTTCAGGAGTTTATCGGTTTTTCAGAGATTTTGTTTCTTTCCTTAAGGATTATTGGGGAATTCTGGGGAGATGCCACCACAACGGTCAACTTGGGAGTGGGGAAGAAGTGGCAGTCAGGGGGTCAGTTTCCTGTTATCCTTGGTCACTCTCATTCTCTGCATCACATCGGTTCCAGTGCAGCCAGATGTTTGCCCAGTTGCAGCCCCACTAGAAGAGCTGCAGACCTTCCAATTAACCCCGGAGTATCACTTTCCCCTTCTGTATATCTGCAGCTCACTGACGCTTGAATCCTCATAGCTGGGGATCAGTTCTCTAGTCAATTTTGTCTAAGTTTAAAAGGCATGGCTCCAAAAGAGTTTTCACTTGTAACCGAATCGGTCCTTTGTGCCAGATGTGAGTGACTTTTTGGAAATATTACTGAATTTGATGAGGGCTCCATATGATTTCATAAACACACTGGGAACTTAGGAAAAGAAGAGATACCTTTTGGAAGAGGAGCAAAGGCCCAGGAATGAGAAGAAGCTAAAACCGAGCAGACAACTTTAAAGTTTGCTCTCCTCTCCTCATTGTGGCCTAAAAGGGTTTTTAACTCCATTTCTATCACTTTTTAGGGCTTTGGCAAATCAGCCCAGAGGAACATTTTGACCTGAGCTTTCTGAACTGGTTATGACTTTCTTTCTTCACCAAATCTGCATCCTGACCTAGTTACATTGGCAAGTGACTCAGACAGATGTGTGCAGAAGGACAGCCTGACACAATACAATCCTGACCCTTTCTGTCTTCTCCCCCAGGTGTCTGCGAGGCCACAAGGGTTGTCCTCTGCCACCTCCCCTCACAAGAACTTAGCAGTCAGCTCACCGCAGGCCATTTCATTAGGACATATCAGGCTGGGAACCACTTCCCTCTCCATCTCACACCTGACTCTCCTTTTCAGCTTGATGTCACAGGGATTTAATTCAGAGCAGGATTTAAATAAAATCAGAATCTATCTGTGCAGAGGAGACAAGTTGGCTCCGAAATGGAATTTGGCGGCTGGGTCACTTGCTAGTTAGCCCCATTTCCTTCCAGTGTAGGGACCGAGGGAAATGATATACTAACCCCCCCCCCCGCCCCCCTCACTTCAAACCATTCATGCACTTTCCAGGGTGAGAAGTTGGGGGACTGTGTCACTAGTAGGAGGAGGAACAAAGTTCCTCTGTTCTTGCTGAATTTGATGACTAATTTTAATGCTTTTTGGCCTTAAAACATCTCTACATTTTAGGGGGGAAAAAAAAAAGGTGTTTCAAGCTTACATTAAAAATTAACAATGGCACCTGTTTTAGTCAGGGCTCATTTGCTTGTAAGAAACCAAGCCTCTCTTTCCCCCACCACACACAAAAGGTTTTCAAAGAAGGAATTTATTAAAAGGACATCAGGGACTAATACAGAAACCAGGAGAAAAAAATGCATGGAGGGCTCAGGAAAAGTGGAAATTATCAGGCAGCCCCTTGTGTAGTGGCTCATTCTGATGCTCTTTGTCATCTCAGTTCTCATTTCATCTCAGCAAACTGGCTTCTTTGCTGACTCTTAGTTCTTGCTCCCCATGATTTTGTGTTATGCATGACCCTGGCTTTTCGAGCCACAGATTGTGGCTCACTCTGACTCTATCTTTGACTCAGGCCGGTGCCTGGTTTCTGTCAGCTGAATGAATGAAGGAATAAATGATTATATATGGCCTTTCAGTGTAAGTGCCCCTCATCACTTAACTGGGTTTTGAGTATTGTAGTTCAAAATCTTACAAGAGAGATTTTTGTCCTGTGAGATAGGTATTCATTCACTCCTGGTCCAATTCTCCATGGGGAAGTAATCTGATTACTCAGTACAAACCTGACTGTTCACAAGGACAGTGGATGAAGCCATTTCCTAGGAAATGATGGTTGGTTAGGCAAATATGTTTACTACAGTCACCAAACCAACATTCTTTCTTGGAAATATGCCTAAGTAGTGTCCGTGTTTATTCAAAACATAATGATCTCATATTAAAGGGATTAACTGTTCAACTCAGAAAGTGTTTTGATGGTGTTCACCTGTTTTAAAGTTCAAGTAAGACCACATTGATGGTCTTAGTATAGCCAAGTAAAATATCAAAAAGACTTTTGGATCATGTCTTATCTTCCTTAAGAAACTATTTAAAGGTGTGTTTGTATTTTTTTAACTCAGAAACTCAGGTTTCATATTTCCTGTTTCTCTACTACTACAATGCATAATTCATACTGATCTCTAGCATCTCGTATAGCCTTTTAACACACACAATTTAGTTTTATTTTTTATAACAACCTTGAGGTGAGCCTGAAAGCTGATATTTTCCCCCATTTTGAAAAAGATAAAACTGATAAATTATGCAAGATAAATTATGCCAATGGTTTGCAACCTTGGGCCTTGGGTTTATGTAGCATATGGAACTATAGAAATGGAAAGTCTGGGGCATAAGTTATTTTTAATATTTCAAGAAGACTAATAGAAATCATACATTTACCCTCTATCTAAGGTAATTACAGCATCAACTTTGTTGCATTACAACTGCTTAGTATGGTCACATGGTCATCTTAGTCTGTCTGGAATATTCATTTGATTGAGTATAAACTCAGTACAGATTGTTTATCATAAAAAATAGAATAAAGATGTAATTTCTTAGTTTGTAAGTACTGTGTGTTTGGCAGGTCTAATCTTTCAAAAAAAGATAATAAATAGGATTCTCAGTAGAGAAGAGATGGTCTAAGTCGGCAGCATTAGGCTTAGTCAGCAGGTCTTTACTGCCTGGGCTTGTTGGTTTTTCAATGTGGCACCGTGATGCTACTCAAGGACCAATTTCTTCCTCTGCTGAAAGGGAAGAGAATCTCTCCCCATGTGTATTTCTCTTGGTAGGAAGACGTGGTCATCAAAATACCGTGCATGGACCCAGATCCACGTATTTTTGTAACACTCTGGTGTACTCGGCCATCTTTTTGAAGCTGGTGTTAAAGTCCAAGACATGGATAATAATGACATTCTTTTAGAAACAAATGACTGGATTTTCTCCATTCTTATAACAATGGGGCAGTGGCAAAGTAAACCTCACCCAAACAAAAGGAAACAAATTTTAAATGCCCATAGAGACATGGTCATGAAGCTATGAACACTGAACAATTTCAGGCCCAAGAAGCCTGCTACCTTTCAGAGTCATGAACTTGCTATACTAGTAATGTGGGTTTCAAGAGAAAGAGCGAAAATAAACAATTTAAGTGAATCCATTTTCCCCTATAAAAGTAAGAGGTACAAATGTCATAAGGAGATGCAAGCAAAGGATATTAACACAAATACAAAGATAAATATGAAAAATAAGGAATCTTGTTCTTTTTGTTAGAGGGTGAAAGCAGAGAGGAAAGAAAAGATCTCTCTTGGCCTGAAGCCATGAAATTTAAGATAAAACTTTTCTTCCTTTTGCAGAAAAAGAAATGCTCATTAACAAAGAAAAATGTCACCCGAATTTGCAGTAAGAGCAGCCCAGCGGTGTTTATCTTGGGCTCGGTATGCTGACATCAACAACGAGAATCACATGTTAACCCAGTGCCCTTATCAAAATAGAGGAGCACTTTAATAACTTTGTTCCTGCTTTATCTTGGATTAGCCCCATTTCTTAGCTCTGGTGAACTTGAATTAAAGAAAAAAAACATGCAGGAATTTAACAGGAGTTATGATTACCTTTTACAAGACCAGAGTCCATTACACAAATCCTGATTTGGGTTTCCTGTCAAAAAATATCTTGAGGACCCTAAAACTACTCCAATAACATCCGTGTATTATACTTGAAACTCTAAATGTTCTAAGAGATTATTGGGGATTTAAATCTCAAAACAGTTCTCAGTTTATTATATTCGTGTCAACAATTAAAGACATAAAAGTGCTTGTCATCCTACCCAGGAAACAGAATATGAAGCAAACAAACAAACAAAGTGAGTGCACGCATCTTCTGGATCTGTGAGCATTTTTTAGGGCAAGCTTAAAATGTTTTCAATTTTTAAAATTCTCGCAAGAATGAATAGTGCTGCAATTAAACCTAAAAAACAACTGCTGTTTTAAATGAGGTGTAGCTGCTAAACTTCTTACTACTAATTTAGCACAGATTTCAAGCTGAAATCAGTACAATATGCTTTTTTTTCAGCTGTGTTTATGTGACTTCCAACATCCCTATCAATTCTCTTTTGGCTTTCACTTGGAAGTTTTGGAAGAAAGCTGGCCCAGGACTCAGTAACTTAATCCACCCACCCTAAAAAGGTCAGGTGTTCCAGAATGCATCGAATGGAACCACGGTGCCTTCATTTGTTGTTCAGTAAAAATTTTTGTGTGAATAAGCAAATGCTAAATAATAGAGCTTTTTGGAACTTAGACCAGTTACCCCTGTTTGCTACACAGACCTTAGTAACTTTCAAAAGCCTCCTTATGCAGAAGACAGTTTATTCTTTTTTTTTCTTTTTCTTTTTAAAAATACTTTTTTATTGATTTCAGAGAGGAAGGGAGAGAGAGAGATAGAAACTTCAATGATGAGAGAGAATCATTGATCAATCAGCTGCTTCCTGCACGCCCCCTACTGGGGGTCGAGCCTGTAACCCAGGCATGTGTCCTTGGCAGGAATCGATCCTGAGATCCTTCAGTCAACAGGCTGACACTCTATCCACTGAGCCAAACTGTAAAGTTTATTCTTTACATTTCACATAAGACGGGATATGCTCAAGTGAGAAGCATGAAGAGACACAGCAGAAAAAGAGGTTTGCTTTCTGAATTCTATCTTTACACAACTTCTGTGACATGTTACATCCCTCCAGCATCCCTTTTTTCCTGGTGACAGTACATCATGAGTGTGATTTAGCATTAGGCAGCGTAAACATGAATTCTAATTCCCTCCTCACCCCCACCAGTTCATTGCCCTGTGGGGGACACTGAGCTTAGGTGGAAGAGCCAGGTGGCTATTTTCAAGCTTGTGTGACCTAAGCGAATGAGTTCTAATTCATTAGTGAGGAGTTGAGTTCATTGGCCATTCTCTTTGAGACTGTGTGTTATTTCACATATTTGTGCCTCAGTTTCCTTTAGATGCAAAACAGGGCTGAATAAAATCACTTTCCTTTTCTCCATCAGATGGAGAGGATTGGTAAAGCCACTGGTCAACAATTTTCAGCTCAGGATGGACTTCTGTGCACTCAGGAGATGTCATTCTTATGGTCTGCAATGGTCTCTGATCTGACACCTGTGAATTTGGTCTCAGCCTGGAAGGAGGAGACACATAAGTGGCGGCCAATAGTGTTGCATGCAACTGGTTTGCCACTGCCCAGGACTCCTTGCTCCTCTCTGACTAATTTCTGAAAACTAGGACATACTAACCCCTTCAGAGGACAGCAGGGGCATGGCCCGCAACTGCCTAAACAACCTCTCTCTAGAGGTCATATCCATACTTGTCTTCAGTTTTTTCTCTCTTCAGAGGAAAGCACTTTATTCTGGCCTGGCCTTGAGTTCGGCCCCAAAGTGAAAGAAGCTTAGCAGCTGAACAAATCACTAGCCATATTTCTGACTAGAGCTCTCCAGAAAGGAGGAGGGGTTCAATGAAGAAAGTATCAGGAATCAATGATCAAAAGACAACAGCAGCCGTAAAGCCCCCAAATGGATAGCCATTGGCTCAGAGGAGCCGAGAGTCAGCCTGGGGCTGGCCTTCCCCGAAAACAAACTCTCAGTGATTTCCTAAAAGTGAACATGTGGGGCGCAGATCCATCCATGTTTTCAATTAGTGCAGCCAGCGCCTTGGAAGTCAGGCAATGGGCAGCAACAGATGGAGGGGTTTCCGAGGCAGCCGGCCTTTATTTATGTATGAAGGCTCCCTCTTGTGTGAGTGTCGACCAGCCATCTCCACTTAAACAATCCCTTTGCAGTGAATGGTTGTATTACACATAACACCTCCTTTGTCTTTGAGCCTCCCCAAAGCTCTCTGCCTGCCTGCCCTCTGCCTGTGCATTTTTATGGTGATGATCAATACAATTCCTCACTCCAGAGACACCCCAACTTGGTTGAAAGGGTGGCCTTTATCCATTGAAAACAAGGTTTTCTTGGGAAATTGAAAACTAAAGAGAGTTAGAGTGAATTGTTTCAGCCTTCAACGATGAATTTTGTCTGTTTATGAATTTCCAAAGTTAGAAATTTCAGGAGGACAAAATGGTGGTGGAATAGACGGACATGTCCTGAGCCTTGTCCCGGAGCAAATAGAATGAGCAGCTGAAGCGAATAACATCCAACCTGAATTGGTGAAGGAGACTCAGCTGGGAGAGAGTTTGCAGCCGGGAAGGGCAGAGGATCCCTGGAGAAAGGTAAAATCAAGGATCTGGGCAGGAGAATCTGCCAGACCTCTGAGCCCAGAGGGTCAGAGGGAATCCGCATGGCACCAAGCTGCGTCCCTTGGGACAGACACAGTGTTTGACTGTGGAAAGAAGGTCCGCAGAACTGCTGGACTGAAGGGGACTCTAGATCTGGGCCCACAGTCAGGAAAGGCTGAAGCGGAGTGCCAGCAGGCGAGGAGGAAGCAGAGGCACAGTCTTTCCCCTCTCTGTGGCCTGTGCCTTTCTTCACTGAACCTAGTCCATAGGACCTTTCAGATACAGACAATTACCTGTGGCTGAAGTGGGGGAGAAGGCGTGGGCTTATGGAATATGGGGAGATGAGGGGGTCCAGGAGAAGTGGCAGCGAGTCTGGTGCTGAGCCATACCTGAGCCTGGGACCTGGGAAGCCATTTTATCCTGAAGAGATAGCCCCTCCCTCCAGTATCCAGGTAACCAATACAGCCACACCCAGATTCCACCCTGAATGGTACAAAGGATTAAAAAAAAATCTAAATAGTCCCTGACAGTCCAAAGGGACTGGCCTAAAGAGGGACCTTCAGTCCCAGCAACTGGAACCTGAGAAACAGTACAGTACAGAAGACTGGGATCTTAAGCCAGCCAAAGGAACAACACTTCACTTTTTCATTTTCATTTTTATTTTTTTATTATTATTTTGTTATCTCTTTTTCTTCTTTTTTCTTTGTTTTTCTGTTTTTGCTTGCTGCTTTATTTTCTATTTCTTTTTGAATTATTTTTCTATCACTCTATTTTATGTGCTATTTTTAATTTTTTATACCATTTTTGAAATCAATTTTTTTGTAAATTTATTGTCATCCAATTCTTAACCTTATTTTTGGTATATAAGCTCAGCCACTACAGATTCTGCCCCCACCCTCTTTGCTGGGGGTTTGGTGTTTGTATTTTATTTATTTATTTATTTTTGGTTTGTCTATTAATTCTGAGGTGTTTTTTCTCTCATTTTTCTTCCTTTTTCTTTTCTCTCTTATCTTTTTCTCTCTCTTTGATATCATTTGTGCTCTCTTTTCTCTCCCCTAATTCTCTTTTCTCAGGTGATCACTTATAGTGGGGTTACTGATGTCGTGAGTACATTCATGCTTTGTTCCCTTTGTGCTGTGTCTTGTTAAGGTGAATTTTATCCTGTCTGGCCAGGTGCTAGAGAGCGAACCTCATAACCAGACACCTGGAGAGGAAACTCCATCCACGAATGGGTCAATAACACCCTAGACCAGTGGTCGGCAAACTGTGGCTCGTGAGCCACATGCGGCTCTTTGGCACGTTGAGTGCGGCTCTTCCTAAGCCTTAGGAGTACCGTAATTAAGTTAATAACAATGTACCTACCTATATAGTTTAAGTTTAAAAAATTTGGCTCTCAAAAGAAATTTCAATCGTTG
>NW_006294421.1:1599012-1601536 GCF_000327345.1 Myotis davidii
GGGCTCGCTTAATTAGGCAGCCTCTGCTACCATTATAAACAGTACTGGGAGCCCAGCCTCACCTCCACCCAGGGTGCCCTCAGATTACACCTGGGACTCTACAGCCACCCCTGCCAGGGACTTGTTACCTGGGCTGTGGTCCCAGTCAACGAGTCTCCAGCAACCCTGGGCACAGGCTCCTGTGAGCTCTGAAGCATGCTCCCCTCTGACTGGCCCAACGCTTTAGCCCAGGGCACTGCAACCACGTGAGCAGCAGGAACATGAGCAGCCCGCTCCTGTCTAAGGAGCAGGAGCCCCGCGAGTAGCCTGCCCCTGTCCAAAGAGCAGCAGCTGTGTGAGCAGCCTGCCCCATCTGAGGAGCAGCAGCCACATGAGCAGCCTGCTGATGAGTGAGGAGAGGCAGCCCTGTGCAGCCCGCCCCTGTCCGAGGAGGAGCAGCCACATAAACATCCTGCCCCATGCAAGAAGCAACAGCTGTGTGAGTAGCCGGCACCCATACGAGGAACAGCAGCACCATGAGCAGCCCGCCCCATTTGAGGATCAGCAGCCACACTAGCAGACCGCCCACATCTGAGGAGTGGCAGCTCTATACAGTCCATACTGGTCTGAGGAGCATCGGCCACATGCAGCCTGCACCTGTCCTGTCCAACAAGCAGCAGCTGGGTGACTGGCCTGCCCCCATCTGAGGAGCAGCAATCGCACATGCAGCTCACTCCCACCCGAGGAGCAGCAGCCACTCAAGCAGCTCACCCTGGTGCAAGGAGCAGCAGCCACATGGGCAGACCACCCACGTCTGAGGAGTGGCAGCCCTGCACAGCCTGCACTGGTTCGAGGAGCAAAGCCACATGCAGCCTGCACCTGTCCGATGAGCAGCAGCTGGGTGAGCAGCCTGCCCCTGTCTGAGGAGCAGCAGCCACATGTGCAGCTCACTCATGCCTGAGAAGCAGCAGCCACACAAGCAGCCTGTTCCCCAGCCGAAGAGCAGCAGTTGAGTGACCAGCCCACATCTGTACAAGGAGAAGTAGCCCTGTAAGCAACCTGCCCCTGTCCAAGAAGCAGCAATCTCACGAGCAGCCTGCCCCATCTGAGGAACAGCAGCAGCATGCAGCCAGCTCCAATACAAGGAGCAGCAGCCATGTGGGCAGTCTGCCCCTGTGCAAGGAGCAGCAGCCACGCTCAGCTTGCCCCCATCCAAGGAACAGCAGCCTCATGATCAGCCCACCCCTCTCCAAGGATCAGCAGCTGTGCCAGCAGCCTCCCCCACCAATCAGAGGAGACACCATTGCTGTGAACAGCACCCACCAGAGGAGCCACTGCAAACAAAGGAGCAGCTACTTCTGCGACCACCCAAGGAGCAACCACAGCCCGAGGAGCCACTGCCATCCAAAGAGCAGACCCTGCTCAACTCGACATTTAGATCAGTCGGTGAGACCAAAAATGGGTAGACAAAGAAAACCCCAAAGGAAAGAAAAGGAGCAATTGCCAGAAAAACAGATAAGTGAAACAGAGGCATGCAATATGTCAGAAAAAGAATTCAGAATAAGGGTCCTACATTCATAAACAGGATAGAGGGAAAAAAAATCAACAACTTATGTAATTTCAAGAAGAAATGGATGAAAAAGTCAATAACTTGTGTAAGAATCAAGAAGAAATGAAGAGTGATATAGCTGCAATAAAAAAACACCACGGAAAGTTTCAACAGTAGACTAGGAGAAGCAGAGGACTGAATTAGCGAATTAGAAGACAGGGAAGCAAAACACACCCAACGTGAACTATTTGAAGAAATAATGTCAGAAAACTTAACCGAGGTGGGGAAGAAAAAAAATCACACAAGCACAGAGTCCCAAACAAGATGAACCCAAAAAAACCCACACCAAGACACATCATAATTACCATGGCAAATGTTCAGGACAAAGAGAGAATCTTTTAAAAAAAATATATACTTTATTGATTTTTTTACAGAAAGGAAGGGAGAGGGATAGAGAGTTAGAAACATCTATGAGAGAGAAATATGGACCAGCTGCCTCCTGCACACCCCCTACTGGGGATGTGCCTGCAACCAAGGTACATGCCCTTGACCGGAATTGAACCTGGGACTCTTCAGTCCACAGGCCGACGTTCTAGCCACTGAGCAAAACTTGTCAGGGCAAAGAAGATAATCTGAAAGGCTACGAGAGAGAAAGTTACATACAAAGGATCTCCCATTAGATTATCAAATGATTTCTCAACAGAAACACATCAGGCCAGAAAAGAATAAAAGGAAATTTACAAAGTCATGCAAAGCAAGGGACTAAATCCAAGAATACTCTATCCAGCAAGGCTACCATTTAAAATTGAGGGTAAAATAAGGAGCTTCACAGACATAAAAGAACTAAGGGAGTTTATTACCACCAAACCAGCAATGCAAGAAATGCTAAAGAGTTTGCTGTAAAAAGAAGAAATAGGAAGCAAAAAAGGAACACAGGCATAAAGACTAAAAATGGTGACAAACAAGTACCTATCAATAATAACTTTAAACATACAT
>NW_006294421.1:1602111-1602557 GCF_000327345.1 Myotis davidii
GACTAGATCAAATGGGCTTAAATGACATCTTCAGAGCATTTCACCCCCAAACCACAGAATAAATGTTCTTCTCAAGTGCACATGGGACATTTTCAAAAATAGACCACATATTGGGTCACAAGCAAAGTCTTCCCAAATTTAAGAAGATTGAAATAATATCAAGCATTTTCTCAGACCACAATGGCATAATATTAGAAATAAACTTCAATAAAAACAATCCAAAAATTCAAACACATGGAAGCTGAAAAGCATGCTATTAAACAATGATTGGGTTACCAAAGAGAACAAAGAAGAAATTAAAAACATCCTGGAAACTTATGACAATAAAAATGCAACAATCCAAAATCTATGGGACACAATGAAAGCAGTCCTGAGAGGGAAGTTTATAGCTCTACAGGCCTACCTCAAAAAGCAAGAAAAAATGGTAATAAATCATCTAATCTACA
>NW_006294421.1:1602787-1607737 GCF_000327345.1 Myotis davidii
GCAATCCTTTAGAAAGATCATACACCATGAACAAGTGGGATTTATTCCAGTAATGCAGGATGGTACAATATCTGCAAATCAATAAATGTGATATATCACATAAACAAATTGAGAGATAAAAACCACATAATCATATCAATTGATGCAGAAAAAGCATTTGACAAAATCCAACACCCTTTCTTGATAAAAACTCTAAACAAGGTGGTAACAGAAGGATCATACCTCAACACATGATAAGAAACAGAGTCAAGTCAGTGGTGCTTAGTGCTGCTTCCCGTCCCGCGAATCGGGGTCCTGGTCAGCTTGGGGGACTGGGTTGGACAGTAGCACTGTGTTGGCAGGAGGTTCGCTCCTGTGCTGCAGAAAGCAGACTTCAGTGTGTGCTTGCCCAGAATCAAAGTCAGGTGGCACTACCGCCCTGCATGGGTTTCAGGTTTGGTCCCCCGATTGGGTTACAGGGAACAGATTCCCAGTGTCCATGGGCTCCCAGGCTCAAATTGCTATAGTGGCACTGTGCCATGCGAGGGGCGGGTCTATCTGTTACTATGGTGCTTCCCACGAGCCTGCAGGGAGGAGGATGGGCTCTGTTACTCACAGAAATCTGTGGCCGGGATGTCTGGATTCTTGGTGTCTGTGGGTCTGTAGCTGTGGTCTCAGGTCTCTGTCCCCAGTGGCTGCAGGGTCCTGGTTTGCATCTGAGACCAGACTGGGTGGTGCTGAGGCCAGGATCCTATTCTCAAGCAGCTCTGTTTCTCAAGATGGTGTGGTCTCTGTGCTCGCACTGGCCGCCCGGGAGTATCTGCACTAGGAGTGGGGCTCTGCCATTTAAGACTGCCTGGTTTGGCAGCCCCTTGGAAGACCTGCAGAATCTAACTGTCCCTAGCTCATATGCACGCCACACATGTCCACACACTCCTCTATTGCTCCCTCACTCTCTCACATTCTCTCCCTCTCTACTTTCCTGCCAGTTGCCATCTTCCAATCTCCACATCAAAAATAAGAACATTTCTTCCCAACATTTCTTTAAACATTGATCCTGTTTTCCTCATATTTATCCATAACCAGCAGTGCTGATCAAGCTCCCATCTGCAGAGTGGTGTGGTATGGAGGTTTCTCTCTTTTCCGTGTCCAGTGCGGCTAGAGAGCGGTCTGGTTCCTGAGTAGGGGTGGCTGGGGATTGAGAAAATGAAAGAAAGAGACAGACACAGAGAAGGAAGGAAAAAGCTGGGGCCGGGTGAGACCACTGCCCTCTTCTGATGGAGAGACAGGGACCCAGCACCAATACAGCATGTTTATTTTATACCCCAAATACCAGGAAGTTTCACCAAAAGTCAAGACAAAGGAGATTATTTGCATTTTAGAGTGGGCCAACTCATATTCATTCTTGGTGCTTGGCTGGATTTAAATAATAAAACCCACTCCCTGGCACCTGGGCAAAAATAAAGGTCAAGCTGAGAAGACTTCTGCCTTTTTGGTAAGATGTGTTTTCAGGACATGGCTTTGCCTATCACCTTGGATTCAGCTGACAATTTATTAAAGAAAGGCCCATGTGCCTTCCCAGGGGCCCTGTACAGTGTGGCCCTACTCCTTTATTTTTGCTGTTTTGTAATAGGTTCCAGTTATGCCACTGTATGAGCATGAGTGGCTATGAGATGCTGAGAAGAAGATTTTGGCAATAAATTTGGGTGGCTTTTGAAAGGAATATATAGTGATTTACATTTTCCAAAGAGCTTTCATAATTTAATCCTCACAGATACCCTATGAGGCAGAAAGATAGGAATTATACCCATGGTGATAAAAAGGAAAAAAATTGAAGGAGAATACTTTTATTATGAAAGCTTCCTTGCCTCTGAGCAAGGAAATAAAATGTTTGGTGAGAAAATTAAAGCATTCCTTACTACACTGTTCAGAATAGTAACCACTTGTGGCTCTTGAGCACTTGCAATGTGTCTAATTCTAATTGAGATGTATTGTTGTAAGTGAAAGGGCGAGGGTTACGCCCTCCATCTTGCTCCGAATCCTCCATTTTGGACAGCAGCCACGTGCTCACTGAGCAGCTTCTTCCTGGAAGCCCAAGCCTCTGCTAGCCACGCCCAGGATTTCTTTAAACTAACCAATGACAATCAAAGGACATGCGCGCCATAGATATGACCACATCCTGTGTAACAAGACCTGACTTGCACCTGGCCAATCGGCAGGGCCCACAGTCATCTCTCCTCCCCTCACTCCACCCCACTATTAAAACCCTTTTTTCCCACGGGGCTGGCACTCTCGTCTCGCCGTTGATCGGTAGAGGCTGGGAGCCAAACCCGGGTTTGTGATAATAAAGACTCTCTGCTTTTGCATCGGACTTGGCTGGCTCCCTGTCAGTCTATTGGGGATCTTGAAATCTGGGCATAACATTAGTATATATAAAAAGAGCACACCCAATTTGGAAGACTTAGAATGAAATATTGATTACACAATGAAATGATAATATTTTGGATATATTGGGTCAAGTAAAATATATCTATAATAGGTTGACTAATGGCTCCTTAGGTGAGGGCCTCATTCTTGGAACCTGTAAATGTTACCTTACTCAGGAAAATAATTTTTGTAGGCATGATTATGTTAAGATTCTTAAAGTGGGGAGATTTTCCTGGATTATCTGAGTGGGTCCTAAACAATCACATGTGTTCTTTTAAGAGAAAGGTAGAGGTAGTTAGACATATGGAGGGGAAGGTTATGGGAAAATAGAGACAGAAATTTGAATGATGTAGCCACAAGCCAAGGAATACTAGCAGGCACCAGAAACTGGAAGAGGAAAGGAACATGTCTTTCCTAGAATCTCCAGAGGGAGAGCAGCCTTATTCACACCTTGATTTCAGCCCAGTGATTCTGACTTTGGACTTTTGGTCTCCAGAACTTCAAAAGAATAAGTGTGTTGTTGTAAGCCATCAGGTTTGGGGTGATTTATTGGAGCAGTCACAGGAAATTCATACATTTTACCAGCCCCATTTTACATATTTGCTTGTGCTTTCTGTAACCAGCAACTCTTCTGGACAAGACTTACATTGCACAGAATCCCAGAGAAGACCAGGCCTCCAGCAGAGAGGTTGTATGAGCAACAATGCCTATCTCATCTTGTCTGAAGGTTGAAATCACTAACTGTGTTGGCCTGTGATGCTAATAGAATCTATTAAAGCTCAATGAAATTAGAACAAAAAAAATGTGGCTAATAGTAATAGTTAATTTTAAATTATATATGTGGTTCACATTATATTTCTCTTGGACAATGCTGCCTTAGACCATATGAAGGATAATTATAAAGATGGCAATGACCAGCTGTTCTCTAAATTTGTAGTGGACAGAATAAAACCTAATAGGTTTAGCAGGCAGAGAATTTGAATATAAAAAAGGATAAACTATGTTTAATGGCTACTAAAAATTGAAACTGGCAAACAAAGACCCTGAAATATTCATGCCTTCCAGTCTCAGAAAATCAGTTCAGCAGCCATGTCAGTTGACCTTGTTATAGAACTGTCTGGAAGATGGAAGTGGGATCAGGAGACATGGAACTGAGTCTCCCCCTTGAATCATACTAAATTGTTGCAATTACAAGGCAAAGTATTTTCAATGATCAAATTTAAATCCCACCATTTCTAATTCTGCCTGGAACTTCTGTCTTTCTTAGTGGTGTTGAATAAACAGATGGAGGATAGTGAAGTCAAGAATGAACTAAAGCTAGTTAGAGGCATAATATAAAGCATGAAAGGACTGGGGTAAGATAGAGCTAAGGCCCTGGCTGGAGTGAATCAGTGGTTAGAGCATTGGACCACTCTCCAAAGGGTCTCAGGCTTGATTCCCGGTCTAGGGCACATAGCTGGGTTGCAGGTTCATTCCGTGGGGTGCGTGCAGGAGCAGTCAATCAATGTATCTCTCTAACATCTCTCTCTCTCTATCTCTCTCTCTCTCTCTCTCTCTCTCTCTCTCTCTCTCTCTCCTCTTTCTCTGCTCTCCCCCCGCCCCCCACTTCCCTCCCTTCCACTCTATCTAAAAGCAATGGGAAAATAGCCAGTGGTGAGGGCTAACAACAACAAAAAAAGGTAGAGCTAGGTGTGTCAAACTATTTGTAATAGTGGAAGCTCTGGGTGAAGATCTTGATCTCCCTGAGCCTTAATTTTATCATGTCTAAAATGGACATAATGGTGTAGTGTTCTAGGATTTGCAAGTTATATGTGTAAAATGCATGACATATAAAAGGAATATAGTACATGGCATTTTTACTTATTGTTTTTTATTGAGGCTTTTATCAGTCAATGGATAGAGTTGATGATTTCAAACTGGACTTTCCCAAGATGGCATTATGTTTTTCAGTGTGGTCAGAAAAAGTAAAAGTATGGTCTTTAAAAAGTTTTAAGTGAGCACTTTCTGGATTTGTAATAGACTGGCATTGCAATTAGACTTGGCAAGAAGTATGAAAGATCAAAATTATAAATGTTTTGGAATTAGAATTTTTTTAAAATGTTTTTTTTATTTGTTTATTTTTTATTTATTTATTTATTTTTTTATTGCTTAAAGTATTGAACTTTATTGATGGTGCACGACAAAGCAGGGCTCCCTAGGTCCCTCCCCTTCTCTAGGGGGTCTGGGATGGAAACGGTGGTCAGGAGATTCTCAGTGTGTCAGGGGTTCGACTGGGGCAGGGACTCCCCAGCAGTGGAGGGCCTCTCTTCCTCTTGCTGGGGCTGGTGGTCCAGGGGACTCTTACTCCTTGGAGGCCATGTGGACCATAAGGTCCACCATCATGTTGCTGTAGCCAAATTCATTGTCATACCAGGAAACAAGCTTGACAGAGTGGTCATTGAGGGCAATGCCAGCCCCAGCATCAAAGGTGGAGGAGTGGGTGTCACTGTTAAAGTCGCAGGAGACCACCTGGTCCTCAGTATAGGCCAGGATGCCCTTGAGGGG
>NW_006294421.1:1607782-1614137 GCF_000327345.1 Myotis davidii
AGTCAGGGGGAGGCTAGAGGGGGTCTATGGAGGAGAAAAAATAAGTGTCAACCTCAAAATGTGCAAAATTTTATTTTTGCTATAAATGCAGAAGATGTGGGAGATTGGGCTGAATATGTGGTAATTATGATACATCCTGGAACATAGTTATTAAAAAATCTCTATAAGCTCTAGGAGAATGCTTGGGGTATAAGGAAATTTTAATAGCATAGCATATTCCATTTATGTTATAAGGAAATTTTAATAGCATAACATATTCCTTTTCTGTTATAGAAATAGTTCCCAATGAGAAATGTGAAATGAAATCTAATGAAATAGTAGCATAATAACTTCCTACGCAGCCAGGGTCTGTGAACCACAGGTAGCATTTTTTAAAAAAAATGTTTTTATTGATTTCAGAGAAGAAAGGAGACGGAGATAGAAACATCAATGCTGAAAGAGAATCATTGATCAGCTGCCTCCTGCACGCCCCCTACTGGGGATGGAGTCTGAAACCTGGGCATGTGCCTCAATGGGGAATCAAGCTGTGACCTCCGGGTTCATGGGTCAATGCTCAACCACTGAGCCATACCAGCTGGGCTATTATTATCACTTTTATTTAACAAAGATATTGAGACAGCCTGATTGAGACTTTGCCTAATGTAAACAGTTATGAAAGACTGTTACGGGTATTGCAATTCAGGCTATCTGGCTTTAATACTCTATGTACTGTATATATTATTTTTGGCAGAATCTGAATATTTGAAGGCAGACCAAGATATTTGTAAGTACGCACTTGTTGGACACCTACTATTTACAACAAACACATTATGCAAGACTTAAAAAACATAAGGACAAATAAGACTATCCATCTTAAGGAGTTCACAATGTAACACAAAGATAATTATATTAGCAATAATTATGAGGCAAAGAAAATCAAAGTGACTATGAACCAGAGGTATAAGCAACTGCTGTTGGAGCAGAATCTCTCCCATGGGTTCCCATGTGCCATGTGCCACCTTCACTACACATATCACACTTGACTGCAATCATCTGTCCAGTTCTCTGTCTTTCTCATTCGACTGTGAAAATGGTGACTGTGTCTTATTCATCTTTGTTTCCTAGGTGTCTATCAAATTTCCTGGCACCTAGCAGGTTCTCAATAATTGTTTATGGAATGCATGAATAAATGGAGAAACGGGTGTGGAGAAAAAGAGATGAAATCTGAGTGGGGAGTGTCCAACAGAGCTTGATTGAAACATTGACTTTGGAAAGGCAGGGTATAGGATGGACGAGACAGAAGAAACAGTATAAACAGAAGCTTGAAGATGTGGAAGTGGTTTATTGGGCTTAGTGCATTTTTCAGTGACAAGAGCATGTGGCTTGTTGACTAAGATCAAGGTTCAGGGCAGAGCTGATATAGTTCTTCAGGTAATTCAGGCAAATCCCCAAACAACTTGTCATGAAAGAGTTTGATAGTTGTTTGCTTTGTTCCAAATAATAAACACAATATCATTAATTGAGTACTGATTGCATGTTTGATATTTCATGGATATTAGTTGATTCTCACAGTAACATGTACCTGCTTATTTTATGGATAAAGATATTGATGTTATGTGTAGCTAAGTGACCTGCCCACAGAGGTAATAAGAAGTGTAGCTAGGATTTGAAATCCAAATTCTTCTGAGTTCAAGGCCCTTGTTGTTTTCTCTAACATGTGGCTCTAAGACAGTTTGTGTACATTCATCCAGCTAATGTGAGTATGTGATTTATCTTTTATTTCTTCTTCCACATGTACCTAAAATCTGCAAAGGCTCAGAAACATTTGAGGCTGAAGTTGAATCGGGGAAGTAAGATTTCTTTTTGTAACCCTTCAGCAAAGCAGGAGGCTGCAGCTCATTGGAACTCATCTTCCTATATACTCAAGTGCCTCCAGAGAATTTCGAAAGCTGGGCATGAATATGTAGACATGCAAGAAATGAGCAAGGCAGATGTTACACTGATCTCCACTGGGCCATTTTAGATCATAGTAGCTAATATACAGCACCTTTTTTGGCTGCCAACATTTTTTGTCCCTGTTTATCAACCTCCTTTTCTCCCTCTCCCCCACTGCCAAACCCCTGCATTTACATTTTTCTATCCCCAGAAAAGACATCCTTTGGTTTTTTGGTGTGTTGTGTGTGTGTGTGTGTGTGTGTGTTTTTTTAACAGAGCAAGTTATTCAAGCCTGTTTAAAGATTAAATCCTGTTGGTAGACGAACTCATTGCTTTCAAACTGCTGTGACATGTGAATGCTCACATATCCCTGTCCCTTACCCCATCACTATGTCTCCCATCCCTGACAGGTTTCCTTGTTTGCCTGAACACTGTAGGTAACTTGATGGTAATTTCTTTTAGAAAGTCACAGTGAGTCAATGCATTCTCTTTGGTTATTTGTAATCCAGAGCCATGGAAGTGTCTGTGTGGAGTGGCTTAGCTTTTGTTTTCTCTTCCTTGATATAGATGGTACCACAGAGTTCCTGCCAGAGGGTCATGTTCTCAAACGTTTTTTCAGCAGTAATGATGCATTAATCCACTCAAGGTGTGTGCTTTGATTTGACTGGGTCCATTTATTCATTTCTCAAATATTTATTAATTGCTAACTATGTTCTAGGCACTGTGTAACACAATAGGGTTAGAGTGGCGAATAAGAGTGATGTGGTCCCTGCCTTTGTAGAACCTATATTTAAGTGGGAGATAGATAGTAAACAAGCAAACCATTGTGCAACATCATCATAGATTGGCACAGTTGTTGTGACTAAATGACAAGAGTAGAAAAGGGATGTGGGAGGCCCCATTAGAGAGCTGACTGGTGAAAGCCCTTCTAAAGAGGTGACCAGTGAGCTTCAGCATGAATGGAGAGAATAAATCAGCCATGAGGAGAGTTGGGGAGAAACCATTCTAGAATACACATGGGAAGTTCTGGTAGTGGGAATGGAACATTTAAGGAACTTAAAAGGGGTTCAGCTCTGGAGCACAGAGAGCAAAGGAGGGGATGGTAAGAGATAAGTTTGGAGAGGTCAGAAGGAGGTAGAACCCACAGGACAGTATAGGTCATGGTAAAGAGTCTGTTCCTTATTCTAAGAGCAATGCGATTCATTAAAGGAATTTAGCAAGCAAGTTGCATATTTACATGTACACCCTCTCTCTCAAAGCAAATTTGATGCTATAGAAATATAATAGGAGGGAAGATATTGTGTTCAAAATAGTTTATTTTGTGAAGATTCCAACAACATGTTCTAAGATGGAAATTAATGGGTGGGCCTTGTTTTGGTGAGACTAACTGTGTTAGAAAAGGCTGGTGGTCCAATAAAATTCATGTTCCTCTTCCCTAATATAGAGTTGTCAGTGGAAGGCAACTGCCTGGACAAAGACTACATTCTAGCTGCCCTTGTATTATGTGTAGCCATGTGACTATTTTTCACTAATAGAATGTAAGTGGAGGTGATGTATGATTTCTGGTTTGGCCCTTTTAAGAAGTGGGTGGGGCTTCTTTGTTCTTTCTCCCATCTTGGATAGATGCAGAAGACTCTGGAGCCCTAGGAAATTGTGGATCTCAAGGTAGGAGAAAGCTGCTTTCTAACATGGAGTAATAAATTGATTTTTATTGTGCTAGAAATGTAGGGGATTTGGGATTTCAGGAGCTGGGATTTTCCTAACTAAATTGAGATCTTATCCAAGTGTCTCATTTCTCTTCTAATAAGTTACCCAAAGTATATACCAAATACGTAGATCTGCTTTTCATGAAGCAGAGATTACTAGCTGTCCATCGAAAACCAAACCCTCTTATTTGGACACAGAACTAGATTTTATTTTCCAATTTCCTTTGCAGTTACATGTGGATCAGTTTCCCCACCCCTCAGTAGAATACGAGTATAATTGAGGTGTTCTACTCCCGGGCCTAGTCCAAGAAAACCTCTCCCATGTGCTCCTCCATGCTCTTTCCCACTTTGGAGTGATTAGGATATGTGTGGCTTCCCAGGGTGACTTTAGAAATCACACATTGGAGATGGCACAATAGCAATCAGCCTGGGTTCCTGAGTGACCTCAGGGAGGAGCAGCTACTCTGCTGAGGACACCACCAATTTAGGACAGTCGTAGGAACAAGAAAATAAAATACTGGTCCATGATGGGCAGTGACTGGGCAGTTACTTTGGATTAGGTACCCAAGGAGGGCCTTTCAGATGAATCACAGAAAGAAGCCAACCATACAAAGAGCTAGGAGAGGGAGCATTCTATCAGAAAAAGCATAATATATGCAATGGCTCTTGAGTGGGAAGCAGTTTTATGTGTTGAGATGACAGAAGCCCAGAGTGAAGATAACAGAAGACAAGGAGAATAAAACAGGATATTATAAGATTGGCACACAGGGTGAGAGTCACGAAATTTAGATTTTATTCCAAATGTAAAAGCAGACCTTTGTTTTCTAGTTTGTTTATTTATTTTACACAATGTGATAAAGCTCCTTGGATACTGTGGACAATGGATTGTGATGGTGTAAGAGTGGAAGCCAGAAGGCTTATCAGGAGGCTGCCCAGTTGTCCAGGTGACTTGAGGGTGGCTTGTACTAGCTAGTAGTTATAGAGATGAAAAGATGTGAACACATTTACAGCATGTTTTGGAGGAGTTGTCAATAGGATTTATAGCTTAGGAAGCATCAGGAGAAGGAACCTGATGTGGGCATGTTCATTACTGTGGTTCACAGGGTCCACACATAGGATGGGTTATCTTCATAGACTACTTGCATTTATTTATTCAGTCAGTCATCTATATCAATATAGAGTCATGGATATTTATTTTTCTATTTTGGGTTATAGTCCACTACATTATTCCAACTTCAGCCCTTGGGAGCTTGTTCAGTTTGGCTCTTATATCCATTCAATATATCCACATGATTGTGGGTAAATTTTTGTTTTGTTTTGCTTTGATTTTGAGCATTTCCTAACTTTCTGTCAGGCTACAGGCTCATCTTGGATATTTCTTGCCCCAGTCCTAGAATCAGCCATTTCTCCTGGTTTCTTTTATTGGAAATTTATATTAGAAGTCAACATCTGGGTCCAGGGAGTAGTTGCTACTGTGGCGTCATTGCTTCTAGGCCCTCGACAGCATTTATCTAGCTCATAATTCTACACATCAACTATGCTCTGGGTTCAGCTGGTGGCTCTTCTGGTCTGGACAGAAGTCAGCTCCTGTTAGCTTGGCTTGCCCATACATCTGTGACAATCTGGTGAATTGCCACAAGTTTTTATGAGAGCTTTGTTGGGACAGCTGAGAGGGCTGTGACCTCTTTCTACATAGCCTTATATCTCCCAGCATACTTACCCAAGCTTGTTCACATGAAAGCAGGATTTAGTAGCAGCAAGAACAATAATGCACACAGTATCTTGAGCTCCTAGAAACTCACCCAATAATATTTCTTCTACATTCTATTGGCCAACACAAGTCAGAAGGCCAGCCCAGATTCAAAGGGTGGAGAAATAGACTATATTCCTTGATATGAGTATCTGCAAACAATTATGGCTATATTTGCAATTTTCCACATATCCTAAATAATAAAAGCCTAATATGCAAATTGTCCCCTCGATCTGGAGTCCAACCAGGAGTTTGACTGGAGGCAGGGCCAGCAGGCAGCCAGAGGAAGGAAGACACCCTCAGCTGGCAGCTGCTAGGGATCCTACTCATGCAAGAATTTCATGCACTGTGCCTCTAGTACATTACATATAAATGGAAAACATTGGAAGAACAAGTCTTGGGAGCAAAGATGGGAACACAATCAGAATGCGAATAAGCCTCAAGAAATAAGGCAAGGCTTCTGGTGCTGAAAAAGGATTACTGTACTGCTGTTACAAAATAAAAGTGAGTTTGGCTTCTTGTTAAACTTCTCCACTTAGTTTGGTTGAAAATGTAAATTTTTAGGTGGGTAGAAGAGAAGCAAAGGTAACATTTGGGACCTGACTCTTGCACCTTAGATCCTTAAAAGGACAACATGCAGTCATAGTTTTATACAAAACACAGCCATGATTTAAATTTGCAAAAGTGAAGAAGAAGGGATAAAAAACATGATGTACCTCAATGATTCAAGAGAACTTGAGCTCTTCCTAAGATATATTTTGTAGAATTTAATTATCTGTGTTCTTTAATAACTACCGTATTTGCCGGCGTATAAGACGATTTTTTGGCCCTGAAAAATATGCCTCCAAGTGGGGGGTCGTCTTATACGCCAGGTACACTTCAGATAGACTGCCCATAGTGCTTGCCCCGTGCCATAGTGGCCTCCCGATGCCCGCCCACTTCATTCCACATACCGTTCAGGCATCAGCAGCGCTGCTGGGTGTAT
>NW_006294421.1:1614440-1628507 GCF_000327345.1 Myotis davidii
ATCTTTCTTCTATCATTGACAGTCCCTCTAGGTTGTGGGCTGCTTGCCTGTGTTCCTGAGAAGCATCTACGGTACCAGTCTATAGAGTGTGTTTTCTTTAGTGAATTACCGGTATGTTTACCGGTAATAAACTTGCACTGTTTTATGTATATGTTTGATTACATTCAGCCTTGTGACAGTTTTCCTGCATGTCATAAGCATTTGAATATAAATTAAAATGTTAAAATCAAATCTGATATTGTTTTACCTTTTATTTGGTGTGTGGAAGGTGTGCGGAAGAGGGGGTAGTCTTATACGGCGAGTATATAACAAACTCTGTATTTTGAGTGGAAATGTTAGGGGGTCGTCTTATACGCCCAGTCGTCTTATACGCCGGCAAATACGGTATCTCATTTTTACACCTTTTTTTCTTTTTTCACTTTGAGTATTTTGTAAGGTGGTTCATGATGTCTTTGGTGATATTTATGTTACCATAAAACAGCCTGAAATGTAAGTAGCCCTAGCTATCTTCAGTGTCCCTACCTTGACATGAATTATCATTTAATATTCAGAGTTTATAACATGTGCTTAATGCATACCAGAATTCCTTCAAAATGCATAACCTGGGACCCCCAAATCCTTATTATACTTTTGTATCCTTATTCTATTTTCCTTAAAAAAAAACTGTATTTCAAGGAGAATTTATCCCTGAGATGTGACTACTCCTAAGATAATGAATATATTATAGAAAATTTTATATCTGGTACATACTATTCTTATTGAGCGCCAGTTGTCTACAGTGGCAGAAGATTTCACAGTGGTGTTTTGAGGTTAACACTGAAGATATACTGAAGCTCAGGGCTCTGAATACATGTAGCCACAAACCATCAAAAACCCTTAACTACCAAAATGTTAGAGCTTTCTTTGGAAGAGACATAACTCCGGTTCCTTTTGTGTGACTATCAGTTAACCACCTCAGTATCTCAGAGTTGCTAACCTTGTAACAATAATAAACAACCCATAAAATATCAACATGCTTTCTACTGACAGCCACTTTGGTCATTTTATGACTACTTAAAAAGTGAATAATCTATACTAAGATCAGCCCAGAGACCCTCTAAATCTTCTATATTGCCTTAACCTTCCCTACTACTCAATTTTCTTAAAAAATATAATCCCAATAGAATTTAACTTTTAAAGTCTTAAAGTTAACAATGAAGCATAACCAAAGTTTTGGAGAATGAAAAGGAATGTAAATTTTCATTATTAGATTTCTGTTTTAGCCTGATATTGAACAACGTGAGTTTAACTCTACTGCCTCCCAAACTTCAACTAAATAATAGTTTAAAAAAGGGGAGGGGGATAATTAGAAGAGGAGAGGAGAAAATCATAGCTAAAAGCAAAATTTCAAAAGATGAGAAATCAATGGACTGGTGGAAATTAAATTATTTTGCTCAGTTATTTGGTTCAGTTATATATTTTAGCTTCACTAACTGCAAATCAACAGATTAGAAAATAATCACAATTATTATTTTTCTTAAAAATCACAAATAAAATCCAATATTGTCTACAATATAAATGGGAAAATTATAAAAGTCTTATGACAATTACAAAAATTATAATTTTGACTTTTTTTTTTTTTTTTTTTTTTTTTTGGTATGGAGGCATTGAGTAAGTATGGATATAGTTAGAACTAGGACTTTAATTTAGATACCAGAGGCAATAAAGGGAATAGCAGGGGCAATTGTAGGGTTGAATGGTTAAGTTGATGTGTATAATTACATTGATTATTGATTCAATATTAATAAGACCTTTTTAACAATTGCAGCTTCCCTAAAATGAATGGCTGCTTTCTTGAGCAGTAAGTATCTAACCACTGGATGTATTAGAAGGCATTGCTCTGATCAGTGGGAAGCAGGACTCAACCCATAATGTCCACGGTGTACTACTAATGTTAGTGGTAAAATAAATACTCAACCTTAGAGTTTCTCATTTAAATTATAGCACAATTCCTTTATATCATCCTATCTCTTACTTGACCAGTGGTTCAGTTAAGAATTCTGAGGATTATGGTATAGCACATCTTTTTCAGACTCTGTATATGAGTTATGGTGTAGTACTCCTGACTGTACCTGTTTTTCTTCCATTAATTTCCCATCTCAGTAATTAAAGCCAAAGACCTAAGAGACATTTTTAATTCTTCCATTTGTCTCTTCCAACCTCAATTGATAAGCAAGCCCTTTATTTATTTATTCCCATGTGTATTCAAGCTGCTAACAACATAAATATGACCATCCCTTCCAACTCCTGGGTTCCAATTAATCCTGTATAATAAAACCCTAATAAGCAAATCAACTAAACTGTGGAACAACCAGTTGCTATGATGCCTACTGACCACCAGGGGGAAGATGCTCAATGCAGGAGCTTCCCCCTGGTGGTCAGTGAGCTCCTACAGGGGGAGTGCTGCTCAGCCAGAAGCCGGGCTCACAGCTGCAGGCGGGTGGTAAGGAGCGAGGGGTCCCAGACTATGAGAGGGATGTCTGACTGCCAGCTTAGGCCTGATCTCCAGGGGAAGAGACCCAAGCCGGCAGGTGGACATCCTCTGTAGGGTTCTGGGCTGCGAGAGGGTGCAGGCACAGGCTGGGCTAAGGGATGCCCCCAGTGCATGATTTCTGTGCACAGGGCCTCTATTTCTTACAATAAAATTTAAGGTTCTACAAGTAAGTTTAGAAGGTTCTACATACTGGCCCTTCGCTTTCACATCAACTCCTTTCACATTGCTCTCCCTCTTGGTCTCTCTGCTTTAACCACATAGTCCCTTTTTCAATTCTTCTAATCCTTCCTCATCTTTTGTATTTCTCTTTTCTCATTCTAGAATATTCACTGCTCCATTCCCTCCAGCATCTTCATCTCTCTCTTGATCAGTTTTATCCTTTAGGTCTTAGCTCAAATACCACCTTTTCTGAGAGGCCTTCCCTGGTCACCTATCTACTATAACCTCCCTGTTACTCTAGCTAACCATCTCATTTATTTCCTTCATAACAAAATTTATGTGCATATTTGTTAATTTATTTGTTAATTTATTTTAATTTCTATCACTTGAATATAAATGTTAAGAAAACAGCAATCTTGTTTATCTTACTTAATTCTGGATTTAACAAAGTGACTGGCATACATTAAACACAATATACACATATATGATGTTTATATTTAGTCACAAAACATTTTCTAAACTTAATTCATAGTCCATGCCTGGACTTTAATTCTCAATAATGACTTATTTCTGAAGCATTCTCTACTGTCTTCCAAAAGATAAGGCTTTACCAAATGTAGCCTTAAAGTTTTTCAGATTTTCAGGCTTGGTAAGAGATTAGAGACTGAGGGATAAAGAAAAGGCACTGGGCTGGTAATAACCTAACATCTGAAATGTTAGTCATACTAAAGATCCCAGATGCAGTGGAGCCCCCTATCTGTATTCTATTTCCTGTATTCTTTCTAACCTGATTGATTTCACCCTCATTGCTTAATTTTCATTATCATTATTTGTCGTCTTTGGACAGAGAATACTATCAGCACAGCAGTTTGTACAAGCTGCTGTCTACTGTCAAATTCATTAATGTCCTTATTACAGGCATAAAACCTTTGTTCTCCACTGAGCTATCAAAGGCCTGCTATCTGTCAACATGTCATCCAGAACAAAGTGAGAAAGTCTTCATTCTCATCTTGCAACTTGAAGAACCATTTAATAGTGAACAATCCATTCAGCCTGTATACTTTATTTAAAATCTTACTCTTTCACTCCATTTTTCCATGTAACCCCTTCTGTGCCTCAGTATGTTCTCCAAAGAGGAGACCCAGAGGAAATGAATGCCAATCAATCCTTTCCTCAATTTGCTTAAGGATTCGCCTGGAGATTTTGATTTACTAATAATTTCCATAATTTCACATAGATAATGTAAATGCAAACTTCAGTCTATCCCTGTGCAAATAATTTAACACTGCATTTCACTTGGTTATTATTTAATAAAATTTCACTGTAGTTTCATAGACAGACTTGAAAGAAATAGACATTGTAAACATTAGCCTTCATGTTTCTTTAACTTTGAGAAATGCCTCTCATATCTGAGCAACCACCTGATACAAAGAAATAGTGAAATATTTAATCTCATTAAGGAATGAATTATTTTATTTCATTGGAATGTTCAATTTGTTGAGGACTAGCTTATGTATGCATTTTTGAAGTTTTAATATTAACTTAACAAATTATAAAACATAGTACATACTTTCTAAAACAGAGTATACTGAATATATATTAATCTTTATTCGTGACTTGCATTCATTACTAACATTATTAAACTTTTTTATAATACCCTCAGGAACCACTGAGGAGTATAGGGCTGTTTGCCTTGATAAGTAAGTGTTGAAGTACTTTGAGTTTCTTTGTCTGCCAGTTGTAATTTCTTTGCATTTATTATCATTGGGTTATATCCTCCATTGTTATCATTATGACTTTTAGTAGCATTCTTCTTCTTCTGGTTCTTTAGCTGCTTCTATCTTATAAGAACTTACATACTTGTTAGAGAGGAGTCAATCCAAATATACAAGGCTCCAGGGCCTCAATAAAACGGAATGCGTACATTCTAGTAGGATGGTTGTGAGGATGAAGTAAAATTTGTACATAAGTGCTCAGCCACAGAGGGTACTCATTAACTATAAGGTTTTTCTCTCCCGCCTCCATTTCTGCTTCCTTGACATTTTGTGCTTTAAATGAAGATCTGTTCTACCTTAAAGCCCCTAGTGACGTCGCTGATAAAAAAGGGGGAGGCTCTTTCCAAAAACTTTCCCTGAGTGATAAGCATTTTCTCTATCTAATGGGAATCAGAAAGTGTAGAGAAGCAACTTTGTCCAACCCTTTCCTCCAGGGAGACTACTCTGAGTCCCCTTCTCAGATTATCCCAGGAACATATTGGAGAAAAGGGGAGAGAGGATGAGAAGCCTGTTTCTATTTCATGTGCCTCCACCTATAAAAGCCTATATATCTCTGTTAATTCACATGTAAATTTTTAGCATATATGCATTATGATTGATGTTCACTGTACTGTGAAAATGCAGTAGAAATCTTGCTGAACATTTACTTACTTGTTAATTCAATAAATACTAAGTGCCAGGCACTGTGCAGTAAGCAACAGATAGAGGAAGACATGGTTCATGCCCTCAGAGATTTATATTTGAATGGGGAAGCACACAAGTTAAAATTGAAGTTTGACATGTGCTTAAGGAAGATGAGGTAAGTTATAGAAAACCTAATGGAGGGGCATCTGAACCAGACACAAAATGGTGAGGGTGTGCCTGGCCAGCCTGGGTGAGGGGCTGATGGATGTTTGCAGGCTGGCCACCCAAGCTCCCAGTGGAGGCTTGCTGGAAGCAGGTATCTGGGGTTTATTTATCTTTTATAATTGAAACTTTGTTGCCTTCAGCAGAGGCCAGAGCTGGCCAGGGCAGGTGGGAAGCTTGGCTTGCTCCAGCTCCGTGGTTGCTGGCCACCATCTTGGTTGGGTCAATTTGCATATAATCACTCTGATTGGCTGGTGGGCATGCCTTGGGGCATAGCAAAGGTATGGTCAATTTGGATGTTTCTCTTTTATTAGATTAGATAATTAATTTTAAATTCAAAACAGGCTGACTATGTTCTCAAGTTGAACACAATGTTTTAACATACTTTGAATCTTGTTTGCTTATTTATATCTTGCTATTGCCTTTGGGTTTTTTCTTTCCTTGTGCTTTACCTTTGCTTATTTTGTTTTAGTATGTTCATTTAGAAAATGTGAGACTGTTTTTAGTTGTGTTAAGGGAAAATTTAAAAGATGAAAAAAATAAAGATGATTAATCCCTGTTCGGTCCATAGACTAATAGCCTGGAGTATTGGGTTGCTGCAGAAGCAATGCAAGTACAAGACTCTCAGGAGGCAGGAGAAAACTCATGAAACATATGGGCCACCCTCATTTAGAGTCTGTTTTCACACTTTTAAAATCAGAAAAACATACCTAGCAAGTAGGATAGGCTCTGTAGGGAGATTGCTGTGGTTTTTATCCTAGCAATGTGATTAGCTTCACGATCTTGGACACATTACCATCATCTCTTTTCCTTATCCGTAAAATGGGAAAAGCCTAATACCTATTTTGTAGGATTTATTGTGTTAGATGAGTCAATATTTGCCTAGCACTCAAAAAATAAAAACATCAAAACATTAAATATCATTGTCATTAATATGAGTTTATAAAACCAGCGAATGCATGTAAAGAACATAGCCCAGTACCTAGCACATAGTAATATAATGATTTAGTAAATTGTCTTCCTCCTCTTCACCTCCTCCACTTTCTCTCTTATTTTCTCATTATCATCCCTTTTCAAATGAGTATTTTCAGTCAATATCTTGTCCTTTCTACCCTTAGTGAACTATAGTCATGGGTCAACATTATAGTTTAATACTGAATTGCCCTTTGATTCTTTATTGAGTTCCTATTTTTCCTTCCTGACTAATCACCAGTTACTTGAGGCTCAGAACCCTGTTTAATACCTACAGTACAGTGCTGAAAATATTGGATGCTCTGTAAATATTTATTGAATGGATTATCAAATAGTAATAATCAAATACTCCTATTTAAGAATGGGAAAATAATCTATCACTGATGAAAGCCCTTTAATTTTTTTATGTGCTGAGTATTCATCTAAAAGTTAAGACTGCTCAGGACTAGAGGGGAGATTTCCAGGTTGCTAGTTTTAGTTTTAATCTACACCTCATAGAAACATTGATCTTCTCTTTAAAAGAAAATGTTCACATCACTCCTAATATTTTTATTTACAAAACAGATGTTTGTCTTCTCACTTTAGTCTTTGGTTATGTACTCAGAAAATAGGTTCTTAGGAAAAAGTTTACCTATAATGTACATGCTCATTGAGGATTGGGAAGCACAGCAATGTTATCACTAAGTATCCATGATTTACAGCTTTTTCTCTCATGTAACTGTCCCTACATCAATGCCACTCACTTACTTTCTTCTTATAAAGTGAAATTCTGTCAAGAAAGGTATCTGGAAGTACTTCACACATTTATCTACATAATCCTTCATGGAATTACGTAAGCTTCAACCATTCCTACTTCCGTTTTCCATATGAAAAGCAGAATGACGTGGGAAACCTGCAGTGAGGTGCTGAAGGCTTCCTTGTTCTTCATTCTTGTTCCTAACCAGATGTCTTTGAACTCATTTTTGTGCTTTGATGCTTTCCAGTTTCATCACTTCCAGATAATCACTCTGATTCAACTTGGGTTTAGTAGCTGGTTTTCCTTTCCACCTGCTTCTGTTTTATTGGCAGGTGGATAATGACTGCTTCCAGGCATTTCAAACATTAAAATCCCTCAGATCTTGCCCAATGATTGCCCACATGTGCCTTGCCTTCCCTTCATTCAATACAACAGAATCACCTATAAATGCACAAAAGTAAGCCCAGGTCCAGTCTTTGCTTCTTTTCATCTTGATCCCAGTCGCTTCTTTTTTTTGGTTCTTTGGCTCTCAATTTTGACTTCCTGATCTTTTTGTTTGTTTGTTTGTTTGAATTTGCCCTGGAGGATCTATTTAGACTCTCCCCTTCACTTTGTATTGGTCTCCCATTTGGCTTTTGACCTTGTGCACATCTAAGATTTTGATTGTCTGCAACTTTAGGTGAAAGACATACTCTCTTAGCTCTACCCAAAGAACCCTTCCAGCATATTTCATCACTGATTATCTTATTCTACCTCCATCAGAAGAGAATTTAGACACATATGTCATTCTTCCTGGTTGAGTTTCTATGCAGTTAAGTGGACAACAGCATTTTTTAAAAATTAGACATAATCCTTTGAGACATAGCTGAAAAAATGTATTGTAATTTATTTTCTAATTATTGTCTTTATATACAAGCAAAAATCATTTCCACACATATAAATTATTTAAGTGGTTCAAACAATAAGTTAGTCAAACCAGTAAAAAATTAATCATACTGGTTCTATGACATTAAATTGCTAAAGGAACTTATTTAAAAAATGCTTTCAAAGACTTGTATATAAAGTCTAATTATGTGGTGAGGTAGTCATAAGCATATATAAATAAACTCATAACTTAATAATACAACTTTTTGAGGGATGTCTTTTCAATAGTTTATTTACTTAAAAATTTGAGATACATTTAGTACTCACATATTTTTCATTGGCATTTAATTTTAATAAGACCATGAAGAGTGATAAATAGTTCAAATACATGACAGCACTTTATAAAACAATATTTATTTTAATTGATGAAAATAAGTGAAGAGCTATGAAGATATACTAGTATCCTAAGTTGGGTTTTTTTTCAGTAACCGTAGAACATGATCTTTTCCTTTTTCTTTTTGATATATGTTAAAAGAGCATTGTGTCTGTTATGCATAGATTATGGGAGACAGAGAAATCTAGAATTTTTTCCTAGTTGGGCTAATTCACAACAGATAATAATTTGAGAAGCTAACATTTTGTAACTCACTTACCCTATCCAAGGAAAACATGAACTATGTGCAAAGGTTTAGAGTGGAAAATGTTGCATTTTTTTCTGAGTGAGGAGAAAGTAACATCCATTGAGACTTAAATGATAGCATCTGAGAGTAGATTCTACAATTAAAAGTCATTATGGGCTTCATAGTAACAAATTAGCACTGAGCAATGCTCTCAGGAAAACATTAACAGGACAGATTTTGGATGAGAGACTTGCTCTGTGGGGTGAAGGGGTGGGAAGAGGGTAGAGTTGCAGAAGTACAGCCCTTTACTCCAAGAACAGGAAGACTGGCTTAAAATAGCTGGTTCAAACATAGGTGGCAGACATCTTTGATCAAGGAAAGCAAGGGATATCTTTTGTAAAACTAGAATTAGAAGTACTGTCATTTTACTTTTTTGGCCTAGGAACTTGTAAACTATACTCATTTGAATTCATTTTGTCTATGCTATCTTTGAATTTATACAGAATTCTTGAGAAGCATTTAGAAGTATGATTAATGGTGGACTAGTCTTAATAGCTGTAAACTTAAACAATATAGAAAAGCCAACATACCCAATTAAAACAGTAAAAGTTTTAGTTAAACAGTACCCTTGAGTGACTATGGTTTTAAGGAAGAAGTGGTAGTGTAATATTTAAGTATAATTTACCTGCATAGATGGACTAAAATGACCAAATTCCATCATGCAAATATACTTTCACAGCTATTCTCTGGAACTGGACTCCTGCTCTCTTCAAATCTGAAGAGAGTTGACTAAGAGAAGGAAACTTTGTTGAGAATGTGCTGGATACTTTGAGATTTTCCTGGTATCAATACATTTTATTGATTTCAATTCTTATTATGGTTATCATTGTAGTATTATTATCTTATTAGAGGCCCAGTGCACAAAATTCATGCACTGGTGGGGGGTTTCCCTCAGGCCAGCCTGCACCCTCTTGCAGTCCGGGACCCCTTAGGGGATGTCTGCCTGCAAGCTTAGGCCTGACCCCCCGCCCCCAGGGATCAGGCCTAAGCCAGCAGTCAGACTTCCCTCTCACAGTCCGGGACTTCTTGCTCCTTACCTCCCACCTGCTTGCTGCTCCTTACCACTTGACTTGCTGCTCCTTAGAGCTGCTTCAGAGGCTGTGCTCACCAACTGTGAGCCTGGCTTCTGGCTGAGAGGCGCTCCCACTGTGGGAGTGCACTAACCACCAGGGGGCAGCTCCTGCATTGAGCATCTGCCCCCTGGTGGTCAGTGCACATCATAGTGATCAGTCGTTCTGGTCATTCTGCCATAATGGTCACTTAGGCTTTTATTATATAGATATCATGTTAATAAACGCTATTCATCATTGTAGGAAAAGAAGTGTTCAAGTGTGTCACTCTTAGACTATAATGAAGATATAATTTATTCCCTTGTCCACCAAATGTTCAAGTATTGTTTGTATATTTACAGTTATTATTAACTAGAGGCCCAGTGCACAAAAATTTGTGCACTTGGGGGGTCCCTCAGCCTGGTTTGTGCCCTCTCAAAGTCTGAGACCCCTCAGGGGATGACCACCTGCTGGCTTAGGCCTGCTCCCCAGGGGATTGGGCCTAAGCTGGCAGTCAGACATCCCTCTGGCAGCCCAGGAGCCCTGTCCACTTGCCAGGAAGGAGACGGCCTAAGACGCAGTCAGACATCCTTAGCACTGCTGAGGAGGTGGTGCATGGGTGGGGGCAGGCTGGTTTGCCCTGAAGGGTGTCCCGGATCAGGGTGGGGTTCCCACTTGGATGCCTGGGCAGCCTGGGTGAGGGGCTGTGGGCTGTTTTCAGGCTGGCCAAGCCCCCCAGCAGGGACCCTCACCCCATGAAGGAGTGGTCAGCCTGGGTGAGGGGCTGATGGCCATTTTTTTCAGTGCCTCCTTGAGTGGAGGCCAGGGCAGGCTGGAAGCCGGTATCTGGGATTTATTTATCTTCTACAATTGAAACTTTGTAGCCTTGAGCAGAGCCCAGGGTCGACCAGGGCCTGTGGGAAGCTTGGCTTCCTCCATCGCCAGGGGCAACCCAAGCCTCCTGCTTGCTTTAGCTCTGTGGCCACTGCCATCTTAGTTGAGTTAATCTGCATACTCACTCCTGATTGGCTGGTGGGCGTGGCTTGTGGGTGTAGCAGAGTGGCAGAGTGATGGTTAATTTGCATCTTTCTCTTTTATTAGTGTAGATTCTGAATATCTGACATAAGAGAGCCTAAGGTGAATAACTTTTTATTCTCTTGGCTCCTTATTTTTAATTACTTTTGCTCAGAGACCACTTGGAGAAACTGATGAAATCCTGAATTCTCTCTCTAGAAAAATACGCAGATGCTCATGTATGCAGAATTTAAAAAAACAGTTTCTAGATATTGGTGAACCATTGAATCCCAACCATGGTTCAGTGGACTCTAGTTTAAAACCTCCTCCTTCGGGGACTTGAGGCTCCACCTATGTAGCCTCTGTACTCACCACTACCAAGCTCATGGCTACTTACTCTAACTTCCTTTGAACTCTTTGCAGGCCAGTGCTCAGCCCATGGCAGGCCAGGTGCCTGGATAGTAACACCCTAGAACACCTCTCAAACACTGATGGATAAATACCCCAGTTTCCTACCCATCAGGTAGGACAACTTGGAGGCATTTTCTATATCTTCCCACATATTTTTATTAGCCAAAATTCTGAGGCCTTCCTCTAGTTTCTCCACCTTTTTAAATATTTTCAAAGTTCAGTCTGGCTAGTCCAAAGCAGGACAGATGCTCTCAATGGATAGAATCAATTAGGGTTGGACACAGACCTTGCAATGCCCTATCTGTCAGGAAATCAACAGAGAATCTCTACACTCTCATTTGCTATACTCATAACTGAGACCTTGTGATACTATTAACACCTTCAAAATGATGTGACCTAGGAAGAAAACAAAGAATGATGGTTTGAGGGAAGACTAAAGGGCAAATGGTTTTTCTACTATGTCGCATTTCAGCAGGGGAGATTCTGGGCAAGTCTACTTATTCTCTGTGTGCTTTGGGTTACTCATCTGTGAAGTAGACCCACCTTTAATTATCATTGGGAATATTGTGAAACAGCGTCTCAGCAGTTACAGTATGGGATAACACTTAGGAGCTAGCATTAATTAGAAAGTAAAGTAATTTGAGATGATATACATGATAATATCTAAAAAAATGTCTGTTCTGAAATAAGAAAACAGCATATATTTTGTTATGAGTCCTCTAGTTATATATGATTCATAGCAATATAGACATTCCCCATCAGAGAGGAGACGCACTGGACTTGATGACATCCTATTAGGTTCCTTGGACAGGATTTGACAGTTTTGCAACATGAAGATAGGCTAATTTGCATCTTCCTCAGGAACATCTGGAGAGAGGGAAAAAGTGCCTTTGGAAAGCTGTTCAGCTCCCAGAACACTGCGGCTGAGCAAACATTTCAGCCTTCCCTCGCTGGCCATCACTCACACCCAATGTATTTATTCTTTTTCTCCGACAAGAGAGCAACATTTGGAATAGCTCAAGCTGCTGAGTTAATCATTGCAACGCCATGGGGATGTTTTAAGCTCTGGGCCTACCCACCTCTTATGAGTTGGAATCCACACAACCACTAGGCTGAGTCAGGCAAACCCTGCAGCTTGTCTGATGTGGGGTAATCAGGTTTTCTACCTTTCAAATTTCCTATCTCTGTTTAAAGCATCAATGCCAAGGGCAGGAACTTGCCAGTATTTCAATGAATCATGGGCTTCAACTCCTCATTGGCCCCAAAAGGTTTTTACCTTACATGGGTGCAAGCCTCTTCTCTTTTATCTTATTGTGTCATTTTACTCTTTTTCCAAGTACACTGGGACTCAGAAGCTGGATTTTACCTGGTCATTAGTTGTGGTAGAACCTTCCAAAGTCATTCTCTGTACACATAACTCCCTCCCTTCCTCCCAATACCTACCTAAGTGCTCTAAAACCAATAACATTTCACTACTAAGGAAATACTACCTTCCACCCCCTCCTTTTGGTCCCAGGTCTCAGGCTTTAAGGTCTGGTCTGCAAGAGAATGGTCCCTTACCTTGTTTTTAGTAAACAAATGTATGTCTTTGTTTTGCTCCATAGCAGCAGCTATGGTAGACTTATTGCTTATTTATATTCAACCAGAAAGTCAAATTCAAATAAAGGCATGAGCAGGTAGATAAAGTGTTGTCCATAACTGACTTTTTCACTAAATTAAAGTCCTGAAATATTTGGGGAAAATCAAATAATATGTTATTGTCTTAAGTTGTTTGGTGACTCTACCAAGAAGTTAAAAAATAAATTGCAATCAAGATACATGTGGAAAAAAAACTTTTGCATGTTATGTTTGAAGGGTATGTAACTGTAACCCTTTCGATTTTAGCTTGTAAAGCAGAATTACAGTAATGGTAATAATAATAATAATGGTAATAATAATAATAATAATAATGTTTGGGGTCTATGGCTATGAAAAACTTTTATTTACAGCATAGGAAATATAATCAGTATTATTGCAATAACCATGTATGGGGCCAGATGGGTACTGGAAATATCAGGGGGAACACTTTGTAAAGTATATAATTATCTAATCATTGAAATGAATACAAAATTATCTATATATATAAAGGCTAATATGCAAATTGTCCCCTTGGGAGTTCAACCGGGAGACCAGGAGTTCAATCTCTTGTTATGACATGCACTGACCACCAGGGGGTCAGGGGGAACTTTGTAAAGTATATAATTATCTAATCATTGAAATGAATACAAAATTATCTATATATATAAAGGTTAATATGCAAATTGTCCCCTTGGGAGTTCAACCGGGAGACCAGGAGTTCAATCTCTTGTTATGACACACGCTGACCACCAAGGGGCAGCGCAGAATGAAGGGAGGCCACAGCTGGCAGCCAGAAGGCCCTGATGGGCCCTGATGACCGGCCAGGCCTGGGGACCCTACCCGTGCACAAATTTCATGCACTGGGCATCTAGTTCCCATATAACAAAGCTGAATTACATTTAATAACCATCAACATTAGTTTAAATGAATTCTGAGTAGTTAACGCCTTAAGTTATGGGAAATTTATGGTGTTCTAAGTCTAACCAAACATAAAGAAAATATCATATATCATATGATATATTGTACATTTACTTTTAAGGAAATTTTGCATACTCTTCAGCACTTGGCACTTTTATATATGGGGTCAATGCATAATAATTTGGATGGGTGAGCAAATTCATGGTAAAATAAAAGAGTTTAAAATAAATGTTTATTTCTCTCCATCTCCACAAATAAAATCAGAATGTCCAACTTAGCAAAGTAGTTAGAACTTTTTATCTAATTTGTTTTAAATAAAGACAAACTTTTATAAATTAAGTGTCCTTGTTATCTTTTTATTGAATTTATTGGTGTTACATTGGTTAGTAAAATTATATAGGTTTAAGGTGTACAATTCTATAATACATCATCTGAATATTGTATTGTGTGTTCACCACCACAAATCATCTCTTCCTGTTATCTTTTTATTTTA
>NW_006294421.1:1630260-1645043 GCF_000327345.1 Myotis davidii
GACCAGAAACGACCGGTCGCTATGACGTGCACTGACCACCAGGGGGCAGATGCTCAACTCAGGAGCTGCCCTCTGGTGCTCAGTGTGCTCCCACAGGGGGAGCTCCGCTCAGCCACAGGCTGGGCTGAAGTCTGCGAGCATAGCGGTGGTGGCAGGAGCCTCTCCCACCTCCATGGCAGCACTAAGGATGAACCACTGCCGGTTTAAGCCTGATCCCCCAGGAAGTGGGTTTAAGCTGGCAGGTGGACATCCCCCGAGGGGTCCTGGACTGTGAGAGGGCACAGGCCAGGCTGAGGGACACCACCCCCACCCCCGCCAAGTACACAAATTTTTGTGCTCTGGGCTTCTAGTGTGTGTGTGTATATATATACACACACAAACACACAAACACACACACACACACACACACACAGCTTAAACAAGTAATATATGTAGCTGATATTTATTGAGCACTGTTTTCAGGTACTCTTCTAAACTTTATGTGCAGTATTTCATTAAATTAAGTATATAGGTCAATAAAATTGTCTATAATCTTATTATGATCTTTTTTTAAATAGAGAAAACTGAGCACTGAAAGATAAGTCACTCTGGTAGTGAGCAGGACAGCCAGGATTCCCACCTAATCATCTGGGTCCTCACTCCTGAACCCAGAGTTCTTCACAGTTACATTTTTCTGAGTGCCCAACCATCCTCTTGTAAGGGTTTAAAATTGTCCATGAAGGAGTCTGCAAATGAACTGTGATCTTTTGATGCCCCCTCCCATTACAGTTCCTGTTTGCTGTCCTCACCACTCTGCAACATTGCTAAAGTCAATCACAATGCTGTATGTTGCAGCATTTATAAAAGTCAATAATAGATTTTAGTACTTTTTATACAGATCTGGGTATTTATTTGCACAGTTGCTCTAAATGCCATCCAGCCTTTTGAAACAAAAGGGTCATGGATAATTTAGAGCTTGAATAAAATCTAGGAATCATTTAATTAAGTGACCTCATTTTACACATAAGACTACTAAGACTCAGAGAGAGCGAGTGACATGCCTAAAATGATACATTTGGTGGCAAATGCAATACTAGAATCCAGGGATGTTATTTACTGCTCTAGCAAAATTCTCCTCCTTATTTATGGCATGCAACTTTGCTGTGCCCTTCTACCATGGGCTTGGCCATGTGACTTACTTTGGCCAATGAGATTTTAGTAGATGTGTTTAATGTAGAGTTATACAAACCACTTGTGCCATGGGGCTCACTTGCTTATGTATCTCTGCTATTTCCATGTGAAGGAGAGGGTGAGAGGAACATGGAATCAAACCTGTTCAGCTAAGTCCTGCCTAGAACATTCAATCCCTTGCTTACCCATAGACTTATGAGAAAAAAATAACTTCTGTGTTAAGACAGTGAATCATGGGTTGGTTTATTATAAAGCAATAGATAAAATTAGGTTGTTTTGGTGTTAAGGTTCCCAGAATGTTCTCTGAAATAAGCATGGGAGTTCTAAATGATGGAGACTTTTTATTCTTCTTGAAAATATTCTACACTAACACTCAGCTAAAGCAAAAATCCAAAACTGTTATTGAGATACATTATCTTACTAGTATTATTTGGGTATCAGCTCAAAGAGTACATTCCAAGAGAAGCTCTTCCTTGACAACTGATATAAAATTGTGTCTCATCTCCCTAGTTACGCTAGCACATGTATCTAAAATTATGTATTTGTTTTTACCTGTTTGTTTATTTTCTCCACTAAAATTGAAGTTCCATAAAATTAATCTTACCTGTCTTGTTCACCTCTGTATTCCTAGTGTTTGTTAACAGTATCTGATATATAGTTTGGACCTCACTAAATGTTTTTGAGGGGGAAAAGTTATAAAATATTTTCATTTTTCCTGTTAGACATTTTTGGATCTAAGTGCTGCTCCATGAATAATTGGTCTAAAGAATTGAGGAAGGTTTTAGAGAGGAGGTGACATTGAGTAAAGTTTGAGGGATAATATTTCACCAAGTTGAGGTGTGTGGGATGACATGAATGCAGTGGTACTCCTGCATAAATAAAGACATGGGGGTATGAAAGTTCTCAATATAACTGGACCAATAGAGCTTGGCTAGAGCCTGGACCTAGACTCATGTTTATAGAGTAAATTTCAGAAGATGGAACATGAGCCTAAAATATTTTTTGGTTCCAAATTGAAAAATGTATTGAACACCACCCTAAGAATTTCAAATTTTATCTCTTAGATCGTATAGTTTTTAAGCTACAGTACATTTTGGGAAGGGGATTCTGCTGGTAGTGTGAAAGATGAAGGTGATATAAGTGAAGGTTGGAGGCAAAGGATCATTTAAAAGAGTATTTCAATAGTCCAGGTGTGAGATGATGACTCGGACAACTAACATCAGGGGAAAAAGAAGGGAGAAAATGGAATTTAGAGACACTGAAAAGAAAGTATTGATGGGTATTGTTGACCAATTTGACGAAATAGGTAAGGAAAGAATTCAAAGGAAGACTCTAGTTCTTTAGCTCATGTGACCAAGTATCATGTGATGCCAAGCTGGAGAGAACAGGAGCAGAAACAAGTTTACAAGAAGGAAATGAGTCTTGAATATGCTGGATTTGAGATGTTGAAGGTTTCACTTCAAAAACTCCTTACATTCATGGCTTATAGAATACTTCCTCCAAAAATGCAATAAGCATGAGCCTTATGAAATGGTCATCCATTACTTTATTTTAAAACATCTTCCTATACCTGTGTGCTACCCATAAAGAGACAGAAAGGTGTTGATGCTTGCAGAAAGTACATGAGCCGAGCAAGGCACTATAAGAATCATGCCTTCTGTGCTAAATAGCAAAAGGTCACAGCAAAGCTCTGAGCTACCTCGTTGGTGTGGCATTCTTAAATCCAACTCTCTTGGGAGCTTCAGACAAACTCAGTGTATATAATTCAAGCCATGTGCATTCTAAAAATTCTTTAAAAACCCTACAAACTTGAATCCTTCTTGATAACCCACACTACTTGTTATAATCCTCACCATTAAGAAATTTATTTTGGCATCTAACTTTTATTTTTAGACTCTGATTACTTCTAATCTAAGTTATGCATGCCCAGGGAGCCTGTGAATATTTCCATCTTGGTTATAATTATCCTGTCACGCCCTCACTCAGCTTTAACCTTTTGAAAACAAAGGCAATACCTCAGGTATATTTATATCAGAGTGTTTGGCACTCAGTAGGTCCTCAATAAATGTCTGCTAAATTTAAGAACAGGTGAATGTAACCCCATCTGATTGTTGTTCTGGGTGTTCATATGTGCAAAGGTTGTCATTAAATCATTGTTCTGACCTGGCATCTCACTATCTTAGGATCCCATCCTCTCTAGTGGAAGTGTAAATGCATGCCTCGGAATATGGTGCAGAATATAGGACTGATGAAGGGAAAGTTTGATATCAACAAATATTTTTCTGAAAAAGATTATATTAATGGAAAACACCATCGACTTTCTTTAGCCCGACAAAACTCTAAAGTAATCTCAGTATAAAACAGAAGTACATGTAATGGGATAGAAATTTCCATGAGAGTAGACATGTTTGAACCTCTATTGAGTGTCGCTTTCTTAAAGTAACATGAAGGGATTGCTTGCGACAACAAATCATTTCCACTCTGTACTGACAGTTATTCATTGAGGCCTGCTGTCCATGCTAAGAGGAGAGTCCTATCGGATAAACCCCAAAAGAGCAAAATTGGCAACGTTTTTTCTAAATGATGGGGAGCAAAAAGAGTAGCCTTACCTTTATTTCCTTAGGCTTTTATTCATTGTCATCTTGTAGCATGTTTCTCATATGAAATATATTTAAAGTCTATCACATCCTACAGTCTTGATAACAAAAGCGAAAAGGTGGGCCACACTAAATATTTTCCACAAAACTGTAATTATATACACAACTCTTATGCCTTCATCATGCCAGTTTAGTTTACTGCAACTTCCTCAAAACAAACTTACTAATTTCTGCTCATGTGATATTAATAAGACAGGACTTTATTGATAGTAATAACTCAGAATTTGTGACTTCAGATGGTTATTGCTAGTTAAAAATTAGAATTTATAATCATTGATGAATCTGTCTAAAATAAACAGTCTTAAAGATCAAGGTATTAATGGTTTCTTATGTGAGTGTTTAGAGTTTTGTTTATAAAACAGCACTCTTTTCAAAATTAGATTATCTAAAATTATTTGTAAGTAGCTATTTTAGCTTAACTGTGATATGTGCTGTGCTATTATAACTAATTATAGTAGGTTTTTTTTTTACAATCCGATTAATAAAGCCACAAAGTTTTATATTTTAGAAATTTCACTAATAAAGGCCAGTCTTTTCTTCAAGCACTTTGCTTTTAATATTTATCAGGGTCAGAATATAAATCTTTGGAAATGGAAGGGTTGCCATCCATCCAGTCAAGAAAGTAGAATCACACCTCACGGTCTCTGCTCCATTGTGCCTGATAGTTGTTGACTTCAAAGGGTATCACTAGGCTTATTTTTATAGAACAGATACAGGAATTATACACAAAATATGACAGTTTCCATACATTACCCTAAAGTTTTAAATGAGGACTGTTTTCAGTGGGGCTCTCTTCATGCAGTCATAAACACTTGAGGAAGTGCTCCCTCCATACAACGGCCTGCTTCCAGTGGCACCAATTCTGAGAAAACTCCCTGCTCTCTCTCCTTCTATCATAGCCACGGTGGCCTGAGTGAATCATAAGCTCTATAACTGCAGATGGATATCTTTGCCTCTACTCTGTGATCCAGTGCTACTGCCCAGAGGGTGGGGAGGAGGCAGCATTGGCCAAAATGTGCTTAGCTAGAATTACTGGTAAAGGACATATAGAGGAACAATTCAAGGTGATAGTGGAGTCAGCCTTCTGAATTCGGTAAGCTTCTTGGCTCACCCTCTAGAGTCTGCTGCATCAGTTGGCAAGACTTCCCAGTATGGGGTTTTGATGGGGAGAGGGACCTTAACTTCTTTTCAGATTTAAAGGCCCAGACTGCTGCATGATGGATTCTCCCCTAATATCATTAGCTGCACATGCTGCTAATTGTAGTGGCTGCTAATCCATCTGAGCAGCCAAAATGATATTAGCTTTCAATAGGATTTACATATATCCAGGCTTGTTTCTGCATCAGCTAGCAATTAAAGTTTAAACTGTTGAACATGCAGCTTGCTATAGGCTAAGTAATATTTAATAGCATTAACAATGCATTTCCCTATTCACCTCGGAATCTCTTTACAGGCTCATCAATTCGCCATCACCTTTGTGTGGCACAGCCGACATTAGCTCTTATCCTAACAGCTTCCAGCGGAGGGCACTGTCATAAGAGACAATAGAAATGCCAGCTGCACATATAAGTATTAGCAGCATAATTTATGTTTCTATTCCTAGCCTCTCTCTCTCTCTCTCTCTCTCTCTCTCTCTCACACACACACACACACACACACACACACACACTCGCACACTTATTGCAGGGGGTGTGGTAGCTTAATTTTTCAGATCAGGTTTAGAGAAACTGTAAATCAACTTATTTGGAGTAAAATGTGTCTACAGAAGATGAATATTAACTAAAAGTCTATTCAAATCATTCCAAACCATGTGAGAAGTCCAGCTCTTTCAAAGTTCAGTATAAGCAAGATTACATTCTCTTGACTGGCTTGAGATTGAGTGATATCAGGCTAGCCGCTAGAACATAAACTCCGTGAGGGTGGTTTCTTTGTCTTGTTCTCAGCTATATCCTTAAGTTACTAGCATAGTGACTAACACATAAAAAGTGTTTAGTAACTATCTGTTGCGGTAATTAATTTATAAGTAAGGGACAAAAACTTTCTGATCCCAACCCCATCCTCTGATACCTTCTCCCTTGCTCACTGTTATACACATACCCATTGCCCACCCACTCCTGTTGCCAGGCCATTCACCAAGGGGAAGGTAAGTCGGGGGTAGGGTGAATAGTCTGATTTAGGAGATATTCTGTAAGCACTCTGCAAGAAAGGTGTCCCTGTCAGAACCAGGCCATGGAAAGGTTGCTACAATGATACCTTTCTGGTTATGAATCTTCCTTCCTGGGGATTATGCTGGTAGATGTCAAATGGTTGTCATTCGGTGCCATTTTAGGATGACACAGCAAATTAGTTTCCTAGGGCTGATGTAACAAAACATCAAAAACTGGGCGGCTCAAACAAACATCATGTTATTATCTCCTATCTCTGGGGACTAAAAGACCAAATTCAAGGTGTCAGTAGGGCCATGCTCTTCCTGACTTGCTGTAAGGCAGCATGCTTCCTAGACTCTTCTAGCTTCTGGTATTTCCCAGCCAACCTTGGCTTTCCTTGGCTCGTAGACACATTACTCCAGTCACATGGCTGTCTTCCCACTGTGAGTGTTTGTCTCTGTATCCAAATTCCAATTTTTATAAAGACAACAGTCCTATTCAATTACAGCCCACCCTAATGGCCTCATTTTAACCTGATTACCTCTGTAAAGGCTCTCTTTCCAAATAAGGTCACATTCTGAGGTACTTGGGATTGGAACTTAAACATATCTTTAAAATAAGCAAGTTAACCCATGACACAGGCTATGTGCAGTCTGTATGATGGTAATGGGATGTTTTCAGTCCTGAAAATCTCCCTTCTTGGGAACCAGAACAATCCATATTCTCTGGGCATGGAGGTCAATAATAACTGAATTGTTCTTATCACTTCCTAGACCCTGCTATCTTATAGTTTCCACCTTAATTGACTTTTATTACATACTGTTCTCCAACTGTTTTCCTGATCATTCCTTGTGTTTAGTAATTTATATTTCTCATCCATCTCTTAAATGTGGCATTCTATCTAAACTGTCAATTGCTCCACAGTCTTTTTGCTGTGTTTGGCCAACAGGCAACTGCTTTACAATTACACCTGCTCTCTGGCCCCACTACACAGGGATGATTGTGTCTACTTTACGTAAAACTCATCTTGTGAGACAGTCAGGCCAATTCATGCTAAGAGTTAGCTATTTTATTAGGAACAATGATATCTAAAGATCATATTAATTTTGGGGTTATTTTATTTTAAGGTGATCTATTGTTTTGGCATTCACATAGAATAAGGAATAAAGGTAACTACAGTTCTTATTTAGATAGATATTGTCTATTTTGCTTTGAAACACAAAGTGCTGAAAACATTCAACACTCTTTGAATGGAGTTACCTTTAGGCTACTCAGGTTGTATTGGCTTGAGACAAATGAAACACATTTGCCTTTCATACCTAATTTCTCCTTATTTAAAAGTTATTTAGTATAATTATGTCAAGTTTGGTAATTTGATGGCATAAAAAGCAGTGAAGTCTCATCTTAGAAAAACAAAATGTTCCCAGTGATGACATAGAATATGATCTATTCTGCAATTCAACTACACAGAGATATATAAATATAATGATGCCAATTAATTACAAAATTAAAATTAAAAGTATTATTTCTGTTGAGTTTTGTTAGCTCTTACTCCAGAAAAGAGTTCCACATAGACGTTCTCTGCCAGAAGGGACAAAAACAGATGAATGGCTTTCTTCACGCTTCTCGTTGGGTGAATCAGTCATGCTCCAGGGTCATATTAAGTTTGCCATTTTTGTACAAAATCACTTAATAAATTGATTAGCACCTTATCTGGGTGTCAATGCCACTCCACTTTTAGAGATGTCCAAATTGTTTAAATATCAACAACAAACCTTGGGAGACAACTTAGTGAGAAAAGGCTTGTGCTAGCTGAAGATCAAAGGAGACAGATGATTGCTGTATATACTGGATGTTAGCAGAGAAGAAGTATCGTGATTTAGTCGCTGCATGTGGTCAGAGCTTTTGGCTGGCCTCGTGAACAGTGAAAGCAGTTGGAGACTATGCCAGGACAAGCATCTACAGAAAATCAGAGTGACATGTTTTAAGGAAAACAAGATTTTCAGCATTAGGGAGGTGACTATTAGAATGTGACTTCATGTAAACTATATTTTAGATAATTAATGAATCCAATTCTGTGCATGCTAAGGAGGGAGTAAAAAGAATGCTTTGAAGTAGACAAATGTTACAAAGTATAAAGCTAAACATCATGATATTAACAATATGATATTTTAAGCTGGCATAGACAGGAATTTTAAGAGAGCTATCAATAAACTGTCAGTGGATTCTGAACCAAATTTTAATTTAAGAGGATTTTATTAACTTGGCCTCAGTGCCTGAGTTTTCTGTACATGGTCAGTTAATGAATGTGTAATGTATTTGGTTATATAGTTTATTGTAGATATTCTGGGGAAGATTTAGGTAAAACATTTAAGAAAAGGAAATATGGGAAGCAACATTGTGTTTTAACCTTATATGGGCTGTTCTCTTGAATAATTTGATCATAAACTATGGTGTATACAGAGAAAATTTCCAGGACATGAGTTCTGTTCAGACTGAAAAGCAAGATTTAAGTTTAATTTTCAAGAGTTTCCCAATATGAATTCCACTCTTCTTGATAAGGTTGTAGGATGATGCTGTGCATTCTCATTGTTTTCTTTAAAGCGGTCACTTTAAAACCACAAAGCACCCGTGTGAGAGGCCTAGCGATGGAGGCAGAGATTGGACACGACTCCAGGCCGTGCTCCAGCCACGCTTGTCTAGGAGGATGCTCAGGCTGGGGTGAGGGGAAGTTAAAAGTCATAATGAAAGCAAACTGTGAGCAGCTGTTCCCAAAGTGATTATGTGTTTGGTTTGGACTTCTACTTCCATGAATTCCTAGGGTTCACTTGCAAAATGGAAGTACATTTTGCTTTTCAAATATGAACAAAGCATTTAAGGAAAAGAATGTTTAGAAGCAGTGTGACCTTGCTTTATATGAAATCTCCAACCAGAGTCTGCATGCCTGCACACCATCCTGCAAGCCATGTGACTTTAAACACTTTTAATGACATTGGGACTTCTCTCCAGAAGGTATGAGCTCTGAGGACAGGGATTCTGTCACTTCCTTACTCTAGAATCTAATGTAGTGTCAGGCACATAATATGTGTTCAAAAACACGCATCAAGTGGATAATCATAATTTAAGATGGCTTCAATGTTTGAGCTAATGGATTTCTTTTCCCTCAGTCTTTGGCTTCTAATCTTTCTTATCTTAGTAAATTCTAATACCAATTACCCGATTGCTAAGCCAGAAACCTGGACATTGCCCTAGATCTTTCTTTCCTTCATGACTCACATTTAACAAGCTGCTGTCCTCCACTCCATATTAGCACCACTGCTGCGCTATCCTAAGCATCCCATTTCTTGTTTGGACCGCAGCAACGGTTCCCCTACCAGTTTCTCTACTTTTGCTCTTCCCTTTCTTTAATCTCTTCTCTTCACAGTCCCCACAATCATCTAAAAAAGTGGTTCTCAACCTTGGCTGCACATTAGAATCACCTGGGAATCTTTTTAAAATCCTGATTTCTGGGCCTCATCCTTCGGAAATTCTGTTTCTTTGTTACTAATGTTGTGGCCCCACCCCATAACAAAGAAACAAAATTTCCAGAGGATGAGGCCCAGAAATCAGGATTTAAAAAAGATTCCCAGGCAATTCTAATGTGCAGCCAAGGTTGAGAGCCACTGATCTAAAAGTATCAGTAGATCATGACATTCTCTGCTCAAAACCCTGGAATGGAGCCCCTCAGACTTCACAAATAATCCACTTCCTTCCCAGGGTCTCCAAGATCCCTACGGTCTGATCCTTGCCCCCCTTATTAATCTAGTTTTGGCCTCCCCGTCCATTCATTCATTATAATCTAGCTGTGTGGTTTCCCTTCAGTTCCCAAAAAGTGCTATGCCCTTTCCCACCTCTTGGCTTTTCCCCACTGCAGTTTCCTCTGTCTGGAATAAACTTTCTCCTAATCTTTGAATGGCTGGCTTCTTCTCACCCTTCTAGTCTCATTTATCCTCTGAGAAACTGTTTTTTAACTCCCTGCCTGAATAGGTTGCCTTCACAGCCCCTCCTTGATCACACCTGCTCTGAATGTTTTTCTAGTCCCATAACTATTTGCAAAAAAAAAAAAAAAGTGAATAATTTATTAGCTATCTGCCCTGGTACTTTGGAACATGTCTGTTTTGTTTACTATAGTACCTAGTGTAGTGCCTGACATATACAATGTGATCAGTAAATATAGGTTGTCCCCAAGAAAGTATACACACACTTTGAATAATTATAAAGGCAGTGTTTATTAAAATACATTTCATTTTCAGCCCAGCTGGAGTGGCTCAGTGGTTGAGCATTGACCTAGGAACCAGGAGGTCATGGTTTGATTCTGGCCAAGAACACATGCCCAGGTTGCAGGCTCGATCCCCAGTGGGGAGTGTGCAGGAGGCAGCCAACGAATGCTTCTATTTCATCATTGATGTCTCTCTCTCTCTCTCTCTTTATATCTTTCTCTCCCCCCTTCCTCTCTAAAATCAATAAAACATGTTAAAAAATACATTTCATTTTCAAAATTGAAAATTTAACAGCTGTGTATACTTTTCTTTGGGACAACCTGTATTAACAAATGATTGAGTGATAGAACATCAGCTACATAATAGTATAAATATAAATGTAAATACATAATATGGGGGAGGTAAATGGGAAAGTTTTGCTTTCCCCATTTATCCATTTATTTACTAAGCATCAAGTATGCGAAAGTTTTTCTAGGCCTTCTGTGAATTCATAGAGGCCTGGTTCCTGCCCTCAGGCACTTATACCCCGGGAGAGAAGACTAATATGTGTACCAGTAACCATAATTCAAGAAACAGTTGATAAGAAAGGTGCTCTTAAAGTTTTTTCACTTATGTACCTATTTATACTTAATCTATTTTTTTGAAAAATTTGTATTGGCATTATGTTGTACACCTAAAACTAAAATAATATTGTATATTAACTATAATTAAAACTAAGTTTTAAAAAATTGCATTGGACCATGGATGGGAGTTTCAAGGAGAAACATTACCTCCAGGTGAATCAGGGGAGACTTCATGAAGAACTCACTGTCTGACTCAGATTCTGATGAATATAGAATTTCAAGGTGTGAGTGTAGTGAGAAAGCATACATGAACAAAGCAAACAGTGCACAACGTACATGGAAAGCAGCTAGAAGGGGCCAAGTTTGCCTAAAAGAGTAGATGGGCTATGTTTGGAAAGTGAGGCTAAGTGAGATTATGGGGTGTCTGTCACTGCAGGGATACAGTTTGTGTATTGTTTGAATAAGCAAAGGGGAACCACTGAAGGTTTTTGAGCTGGGCAGTGATTTCATTCAAACAGGTTTTAGGAGGGTTAATCAGGAAGTACCATGTAGGATGGATTAGAACAGGGAGGAAATAGAAGGAAGGGCCTGTGTTGGGAAACGTTCTAGAAAAAGAGACAAATAAGATGGTGATCACAGTGGGAATGGAGAGAAGGGGTACAGTGGGGATGTGGCGGGGGGGAGCGAGGCAAAAGAGTTATCAATCTGTTTTGAAAATTCATCTACAATCTCAAGATGTAGACTGGAGAGACACATATAATTGTGGGAATGAGGATAATAGAATGGAAAATAAGAGCAAAACTCTTGTTTCAATAATTGGGGGATGGAAATTGAGTGCGAGATAGGAGATTGATTATATTGGAGTAAAGATTGTGATGATGAGCTTTATGTGCTGTTTTCTGCATTGGACCAAGGAAAGATAATAAATCCTAATTCATTCCCTTTTAAGGATGTCATGAGAAGCATTCTGGGAGATCAGTGATTTCGGATTTCTGTGTGAATTTGAGTGAGTGGGGGAAAGTGAATGACCTTTGACACAGAGTCAGACAACATAGGTTGAAATCTTGACTTACTGCTCACTGGTTTCCACGTGACCTTCTCAAACCATGCCAACTCTCTTAACTCAATTTTCTTCCCCATGAAATGGAAGCAAGTCCACAATTATCACAATCTCAAGGACTAGCGGAAGAATTTAGTGAGATTATGTATTCTAAAATGCTTTGCCCATCCTCCCGGGAGGCAGGATCAGCAAGGAAACTCTAGGTATGTGTCTGTGACGGGTGTTGGGTGCTGGATATGGGATATATGATGTATTATGAAAAGGCTTTAAATAATAGTAGCTTTTATAGTGTCATTGTCCTTGAACATGCAATCATTTAAAAACATTTCTTGGCTTGTTTCATTGGCCAGGTAACCTGATCTTTTCCTTGATAAATTCTTAGTTTGATACAAGTTAAACAAGCAATTGAGGAGACGTGAGGACTTTAACCCTGGGAAAGAGCAAGAAGCTGTGCCGCTTGTTCTCACTGCCTTGGCTTGCAGAAGCCGAGCTTTCCCGCACTGCCTCCCTGTGTCCGCGGAGGGAAGCACTGGTGTGAGCTCACCTAAAGTGCAGCCTCTCTGCTTCAGACAGACAGGCCTTCGGGGCCGCTGACAACTGATGGGCTCTGAATGCCAGCAGAGGAGCTCTGTGCTGGGCTCAAAAGGCCCCCAATGCTTCATGGAGGAAAAGAAAATGCTGCTGAGAAAATCTCCCTGAAGCTTGAACAGAACCCGAGGGTTATATTTACTTTTTAGAAAAGCACTTAGAGAATAGCCCGTTTCTAAACCTCTCTTACTGTTGCAAGAAATTTAATTTCTTTTGAAGTAAGTGCTAGCATTCCAAAATGACGGATGTGAAGAGTTATTGCAACCATTGAATATGGGGCAGAGCCCTTAAAATAAATAAGCACCGTGTTCACTCCCAAATAAACGACTTTTGTTTGAGTAGAGGGTGGTTTTGATAAGGATGGTGTTACAACATTTAATGAGGTGCAAGGGAAAAATGATTCTCATTCGTTCACATGGCTGTCATTATATTCTCTCCATGTTCCCTCTCCCTAAAACGTCACCCGCTTCGGGACCCTTTGGCATCTTCCACAGAAATCAAGGATAGGATGACTGCAGCCTGCATTTGCTGTGGGCATATATATGTCTATTGCAGTGGTTCCCAACGTGGGGCACATGCCCCACAGGGGGGCAATTTGATTTTTAAGGGGGGCAATTAGAGAATGAGTTATGAATTTTTGGCATTTCTCATGGTTCTAGGGAACTCAGATACAGTGTATGGATATATATTGTGACGTATTTATGCATTTCAATCCTCTTTATGTTTTGAAACTTTATTTGCTTTTTTCCCCCTATTGCTTCATATTATTTCTTTTAAACAAATTCTCAGCGATTTCTTCCTCAGTACTTCAACTGTCCTTTTCTTCATTTTTCTCTTTCATGGATGCCATGTTCTTTGGAAGCTTGTTTAGACCAAGTTAATGGCCTTTTAGGCTTCCTCCATGTGAATAGGAGTTCACTTCTTGAATAAGAATTATGTGTCCTGGCAGGGGTGGGTGTGGGGAGCATTAGGCTTTTAGAGATGCTTAGGTGGGGCATGGCCAACAAATGGTTGGGAACCACCGGTCTATTGTGTGTACCAAGAAAAACTTCAAACAAGGGGGAAGAACAAGAAAGCTGTGTTCAAACTGTTCTTATTAGTATGTAGCCTGCTGGAGTCTATACAGAGTCTTTTGAGTGAACTTAAACATTAACACACACACACACACAAACTTCCTAGAGCCAAAATCTTTCCTTCTCTCTTCAATTCTTACCTCATGTGGATTTTATGTCTTGGTCATTTTTTAAAAATCAGTAATCATCCTGTTGATTCCTTCCTCCTTTTTAAGTCATCTCCTTTGGTGGCAACACTAGCGGAACACACTCCCAATTCATTCCACTCATTAGTATTAATGTGGTAATCATCAGTCCTTTCCTTGGCTCCTTAGACTTGCTTCAATATTTACACATCGACTGAAGTTGATGGAGCAGGAATAATGAGCCTGCACGAGGTGGGTGAAGACTTGTTTCCACTAGGTGGAGGTTATGATGGAATAAATGTTATGCCTTATAGTTATCAGTGAAAATGACAGCAGTGTCCGGGCACTTGTAACATCGCCCAGCACTGTGGTGCCCGCTGTGGCATCACCCCAGCTGAACTGATTCTCTGCCTCTCAAGTGACCATGAGAGATTGAATTGCCCTTTGGCCTTCTCTAGCCTCAGCTCAAATTGTTATTTCATTCTTTGTAAGGGAATGGTCCCTTTTCAGCCAGAGAGCTTTTATAAGGACTTGTGGTATTGGGAGGGCTTTCACTTTAGGCTTCCTGAAAGTACAGTTTTATATGTAAAAGAGCCTTTGTTAGACTTTTTTTTTCCCTATTGATTTTCTGGCTAAATAAACCAGTCAACTTTTCTGCCTTCATCAAACACCTAATTCAACAGGCATTTATGGAGCACTTGCTACTGGCCAGACATTGTGCTAGGAGCTGGAACCCCTCCCAGCTTATTCTCTCCTCCCAGGATGCAGCTAAAATAAAAATAATTTGAATTGAAGACAGTGTTTTTAAAACATGGAGACATTCTACAAAGCATGCATCTAAGAGTTTGTTTGACCTCATTTCAGAGAAAGAGAAAAAAAATTAAAACATCTTTTCATCTCTCTCAATATCTTTGTCTTCTTAACCAAAATTTTCTAGAGATACAGATTATTTTGTGAGACAAGGAGAGATCCCTTTGACTAATATTTGCCACCGAAGAGTAGGATGTTTGTATATTTAGACATCGGAGCTTCCTGTTACAGGACAGCTAGGGACTTTGTCTCATTGCTCTGGGTCCTGAAGATGTGTTTCATCATCGGCAGTTTACCTGATTAGCACTAGAGCTTCAGGCCTGCCTTCCTG
>NW_006294421.1:1645063-1645527 GCF_000327345.1 Myotis davidii
TCAGAATGTTTCCACCACACAGACACCAGGCATTCAGCTTCTGCGAACTCCCCAGAATACATCTATATCCAGGGCTAATTGTTGCTAATCCCTCACTCAATACCCAAAAGCTCTAGCTGGGGCTTTGGCCTGTTTTTGTTTCATCAGCAGCTCAGAAAAGAAAGACCCACCGGGGACAGTGTGCATCCCACCTTCAGGCTGTGATCCTGACCCCGAGGAGCAGAGGGGCTTGTGAGGCAGTTTTCTTCACAAACTGTGAACAAAGCTGGTACGGGGGAGAGAGGAGAAACTGGAGGTGAGGGAGGGGGAGGATAAGAAGAGGCAGGGTGAACCAAAGGGTGAGAAACCAAGCAAAAGAGCTCTCGGGTTCACAAAGCTGAAGCGAGGGGACCAGGCGCACAAGGTGGGGCTCCAGACCTTGGCAGAACCAACCTTCCCATCCATGGGGGGTGGGGGGGTGGGGG
>NW_006294421.1:1645562-1654762 GCF_000327345.1 Myotis davidii
GGGTGGGTTAGGCTCTGGTTAGCTCTTCTGAGTTTCCTGCTAGTCTAGCTGCCCCAAAGACACATACTTTGTGGAATAACCTTCCAATTTTAGAATCAGAAGGGAGGTTAATAACTGTCAATTCTAACCATCTCTTTTCAAAGGTAAGAGTACAAAGAATCTAAAAGGTTCAGTTGCTTGACTCTCAGGAAGGATGATTTAGCTCTTAGAGCCAAGTAAATGGGTGTGGGCTTCTGTGAGGCAGATGGGGTGATAGCAGGCACCCCGAACGGGCAAATAGCTCATGGAGTAAAAGTCCCAAGTGCAACTTGGCTAGGGACTTGACCAGGACATAATAAACCAGAATCATAAAAGTAAACTAAAAAGAACTGCCTTGAGTGTCTACCTCAACCTTCTGTACTTTCTGACAGTTTCTTTAGTTAGATCATTGGGAGGAGAGCTTTTATATTTGTCTTCAGAAAAAACTCTCCCCTGCTTTCCAGGTAACATCATTAGCTACATTGATTGATTGATTGATTGATTGATTGATTCCTTTATTTATTCAGTGATCCATTACATACTTGTGGAGTCCTTGCTTTGTTCATGTTCCTGAATTACTGGATTCCCTTCTTTAAGAAAGCCATAGTCTCAACATTAGACATATTCCCAAGCGATTAAAATCTGTTTCAGTACATCAATTACAAAGTCAAAGTAGTTAGCATACCAGCATGCATTCTTCATTTCAAATAGCCTAGCTCACAAAACTGTATTATTTTTTTTTAATGAAGGGAGAATTGGTTAGGAATCCTCACCAATACCCGAAATTTTGGAAGCTTGTTTAGACCAAGTTAATGGCCTTTTAGGCTTTAACTTGGCCCCAGAATGTCTTAATAGAGAAAGTTCTAGTTTATACAGAACCTATCTTTTCTGAGCTTCTGCTGTGAGCTATGTAAAGTGACAGACTTTATTGTTTTATTTAATTATTCTTACCCTCCAAGATACTCTATCTCACTTAACTGATAAAACATGTGAAGGCTCAAAGAATTAAGTCCAGTGACTTTCCCATGGATGGCCACTAATTTAAAGTGGCAGAGTCAGAATTCAGGGCTCTTGAGACCCATTTTCCTCTCTGTCCAGCACCAAGTGTCAGGGTAACCATGGTTAACTGGTGACCTGCTGGCTCCATTAGTTAGTGATTGCTGTTCCCCTCCAGAGGATAGGCAGGAATATTTGTGAAGATTGGGGTAGAAAACTTGCCTAAAATTAAGTGTTTTTTTTCTATGTTAAAATAATTTATTTCTTCAATATTAAATGCTTTACTTCTGCCAGTCTTGGATTGCATATTAATTCACACACACATAGGAAAATTTTCTTTCTCTGGAAAGTTTCATGGATTCTGAGAGTAACAGTGACATGGGAGTGCATACAAATAAATGCAACAGTATTCTGTAAATTGGCGTGTATGGTACTGTGTTTGGACAAGGAAGACAGTGGTCGATTCTGCTTGGGAGCAAGGACAGGTATGCAGATACCAGACCTTCATTGAAGACTTACATGAAAACGAGAACATGGATTTGAAAATACCTTCACAGAGCCTCACCCATACATCATCATTGATATTTATTTTTGTTTGGAGAAGCAGAAAAGACTGAAATGAAATATTACATTTATTTTGTTCTGCTGCTTTATTTGCATGAATTCTACTCCATTTTTTCTCGGTCCGTATTTGTTTCTATGTGAAGTCATGGAAATGGGATCTAGATCTTTTGTCCAGGCAGCTTTACCTGGTTCCGGCTGCTCAGGAAACAGGGAGGAAGACACAAGGAGCACCTCCTTTTTCAGAGTAAATCATTAACTCAGGATCTGAAAACCCGCCTTTCCTCTTCTCCCATTTCACTAATCAGCACCTTCTCCACCTCTGTCATAACCTCCTCTTCAAACAAATTCACAAAGTGCAACAATGAGACGAGAGAAGAAAAGAACCAGCTTTCAGACTAGAGAGGAACCAACATGGTGGAGTCGCTCTTGTGCTGAGCTTCAAGTGCGATATGTGTGTGGTTCTCCACGTCACTGGGAAAGTTTTTAATGCTTGTAGAAACCAAAGAGTCCTGGAGAGTTACAGCAAGCCCCAGCGGTCACCAGCTGACACTTGAAAGTAACTGAAGCCATAGATCTACCCCAGAAAGAGATGGGGAAAGGATAGCAGTAGGGGGGCCAGCTGCACTGGGTATTTTTTGTTTTTGTTGTTTCTTCCCTCTAAAAAAGTACATGTCTTAGACATATCTTCATTAATCATTCTCCAAACACAATTACACAGACCTGTTGGTAGCTTATTTTCACATACATTCCTATATACTGGTGTACACACACACACACACACACACACACACACACATACATACACACACACACACCTTTATTGATTTTCCTATTTAGTATGTACCAGGTTAATAAAATAATCCCTCTTTAGACATAGTGTCCACAAGGTGACTGACCATCCACATCTGAGCTTTCTTCTCCTTATTAAAAAGACCATCTTGGAACAGGAGGTAGGTTAGTATTTCTGGGTCCCAAATTTAATTCCCATGGAAGAGAATTTGGGGCCCAGATTAGATCTTACAACCTTCCTTGCTCCTATCAGCTATCACCAAAGGATTCGGTCCATGGAGAAGTATCAGAGATATGAACCTGCAGCTTGTGGATGAAGGCAGTTCCCAGTGAGGGGCAGTTCTTTGAAACCTAACCAAAAGGCATTTGCCACAGATACTTATTAAGAGAGTCCTGACTTTCTCCTAGTAACCTAAATATCTCTGCTAATTCACTCACATTCTCTGTGACTTGTTTCCTCCATATTTAAGGCAATCATTTGAAATAGGTGATATTTAGGCTCCCTTTCAGCTATAAAAAGCTATGAATATGTCCTATGATTTAACTGATGTTTTTAGGTATAACTGAAAGTTCTGGTTAAGCAAGTCAAATTGAACCCAAGAGCTTATATCTCAGTTTCCCCTAAAATCATCATGAAGAATAAAAGAAGCATAGCTCACAAGAGTTGGAAAGGACAGCAAATGAGAGATGCCAGCAAAACTCCGGAAGCTGGAAAGCTGATGGACAAATGAAAATTGCTTTGGCAGAGCAGAGGAAGACAAAATCTTTGCCCAAAGAAACCAAGAAGAAGGTAGCAGGCCATCCCTTGTACATCTGAAAGTTTCAGGATTCACAGTTACTTCTGAAAAAACAAAAAAACAAAAAACAGTGCATAGAGCATGAGTATTAGTTAAAAGTCTTTATAAGGAGCTGTGAGAACCCCAGATCACCCCTGCATATCCTATCTAATAATAGACAAACATGGTAATTAACCATACCTCCACTACGCTTCCCATTGGCTAATCAGGGTGATATGCAAATTGACTGCCAAACAAGATGGTGGCTGGCAGCCACACAGCTGAAGCGAACATGAGGCTTGGTTGCCCAGGTGATGGAGGAAGCCAAGATTCCCCGCCTGCAACAGCCCGGCTCTGAGCTGCACTCTAAGCAACAATGTTGCAATTATAGAAGCTAAATAAATCCCAGAATAAAAAAATAAATAAAAAAAGGAGAGACTGGGAGCTTCAGTTGCAGGCTTGGCCCACCTGAAAACAGCCCTCAGCCTGAAAACAGCAAGGCACCCCAGTGGGGACCCCTACCCTGAAGGAGGGGTGGGCAGACTGAAAACAGACACCAGCCCCTCATCCAACCACAACCACTGTACTGGCAGCCGGCAGCCTGGCTTGTGGCTGATCAGCACTCCCGCTGTGGGAGTGAACTGACCACCAGGAGGCAGACTCCTGCATTATAGAGCTGCCCCTTGGTGGTCAGTGCGCTCCTATAGAGGGAGCTCTGCTTAGCCACAAGCCAGGCTGATGGCTGCCAGTACAGCGGTGGTGGTGGGAGCCTCTCCTGCCTCCTCAGCAGCGCTAAGGATGTCTGACTGCAGTTTAGGTCTGCTCCCTGCTGGCAAGTGGACATCCCCCAAGGGCTGCTGGGCTACCAGAGGGATGTCTGATTACCAGCTTAGGCCCAATCCTCTGGGGAGCGGGCCTAAGCCAGCAAGTGGTCATCACCGAGGGGTCCCAGACTGCGAGTGGGCACAGGCCAGGCTGAGGGACCCCCCACCCGAGTGCACAAATTTTTGTGCACTGGGCCTCTAGTCTATTATAACACTGAACTCTCCATCCTCAGGGGCCAGATGACTAGGAATTTACTCTCTGGAGAAATTGAACTAGAGAGGCCCCGAATCCAGACCCGCAGCAGGCAGGGCTGAGGCAATGTACTGAAACCAAGGAGATCTACTGGGAATATTCTCCTTCTGACCCAGGCTCTTTTTCTTTGGTTCTCAATACTGACAACTAGGTAAGGGATTGGAGAGTTACTTTCTGGAGAAATTTAATGACTCACATACGCACACACACACAAACAAAAAAATCCTACTCTGACAATTTGGAGTGCCCTAAAAAAATATCCAGATTCCTAATTCCCTAACCACTATCTGGTAGATTCCACCATGCCCTAGAGCAGCGGTTCTCAACCTGTGGGTCGCGACCCCTTTGGGAGTGGAACCACTCTTTCACAGGAGTCGCCTAAAACCATCAGAAAACACATATATAATTACATATTGTTTTTGTGATTAATCACTATGCTTTAATTATGTTCAATTTGTAACAATGAAATTGGGGTCACCACAACATGAGGAACTGTATTAAAAGGTTGCGGCATTAGGAAGGTTGAGAACCACTGTCCTAGAGTATCCAATCAACTTTTTACTTCTCCTTTAAACTGTAAGAACAGATAGACAAGGATATCAGGACATGTGAGAAAAGCTTCTAACACAAAAGCCAGAGACCAAAACCAGCAAACAGAAAAAGGAAGTCAGGAGATTTGGAAACAATACAGAAAATAAAAGAAAACCTAAAAGAAAAATATCAATATAATTTCCCAAAAGATGAGAGAAGATACTACTTGTGAAGCAACAAGAAAGATAAAAATGCCCTAGCTGGTTTGGCTCAATGGGTAGAGCGTTGGCCTGCGGACTGAAGGGTCCCAGGTTCGATTCCAGCCAAGGGCACATGCCTGGGCTGCGGGCTCGATCCCCAGTAAGGGGCATGCAGGAGGCAGCCAATCAATGATTCTCTCTCATCATTGATGTTTCTATCTCTCTCTCCCTCTCCCTTCCTCTCTAAGATCAATAAAATATATTAAAAAGAAAAAGAAAAAAAAAAAAAAGAAAGATAAAAATAAACACCACAGAATAAGAAAAAGCTCCAGGAAGTAATACCAGGTTTGGCCAAAACAACACATTCAGGAAAAGAATTGAAAGTTAAAATTAAAAATTAAGAAAAGAGGGAAGGTGGGTGTGGGGGTGTGGGAGGAGAGAGATTAAGCAAATATATTATATGCATAACCCAGCGACACAGACAATAGTGTGGTGAAGGCCTGGGGGCGGAGGTTTGGTTGTGGAGTGGAGGGGGACAAAGGGGATGTCTGAAATACTTCCAATAATAAAGATAAATTTTTTAAAAAGGAAATGGGCAAAGAATAGTCACAGGTAATGCCCAAAACAAGAATTTATTCATGTCCAATAAACATGAAAATGTTAAACAAAACAAAATAAAACAAAAATTGACAAAAGAGAAAAAAATGCACATGGATAGTAGGAGAAAATAGATAAGAAAATTAGGAACCATCCAAGAGATCAAACATCAAATCAGTAAGCAAATACTAACTCCAGGAAAATAGAAATTTGTATCCGAAAGGAAATATAATCAGCAAACACTAGTTGATACTTATATAACCACAATAAAATAAGTGCTTAATATTGATTTAACAAAAATTCTGGCATAACTCCTTTTTCTGTATTCCAATGAGGTTGGACATATAAATATTGTTTATCATTTCTTTTCATTTAATGAAAAATTATTATTCACGCCTTTACTTATGTTTATTGCTGTGCTAACCTTTTATTATCATTTTGTAAATACTGTTGTTATAATGAAAATATGCCCTCTTTGGCTGTGACATGAGGCAGATTTTGTTTACAGTTTGTCCTCCTTATTTTTTAAATATATTTTATTGATTTTTTACAGAGAGGAAGGGAGAGGGATAGAGAGTTAGAAACATCAATGAGAGAGAAACATTGATCAGCTGCCTCCTGCACACTCCCTACTGGGGATGTGCCCGCAACCCAGGTACATGCCCTTGACCGGAATCGAACCTGGGACCCTTGAGTCTGCAGGCCGACGCTCTATCCACTGAGCCAAATGGTTAGGGCTGTCCTCCTTACTTTATTTGTTAATCTTTTTAACATAGAAACTTTAAATTTCTATATCTGTCAAACACTTTTATTTTCTTATTTTCTCATTGCTCAGAAGGTTCTTTTCTGAAAATAGATATGACATTAACTTTCATTTTCTTCTTAGATTGTTATGGCTTTTGTTTCCCATGTGCCTGAGTTGTTCTAGAACTTTTTTTCTGCCATTAGACTTAACTCATTATCCTATCATGATTTATGGAAAAATCTATATTTTCCCCTTGGTTCAAAATGCCACCTAGCCAATGTGGGTCAGCAGTTGAGCATTGACCCAGAAACCGAGAGATTGCTAGTTCAATTCCCTAGTCAGGACACATGCCCATTTTTCAGGCTGGATCCGCAGTAGGGGGTGTGCAGGAGGCAGGCAATCAACAATGTGCCTCTTTCATTGATGTTTCTCTCTATCCCTCTCTCTTCCTCTCTCTCCAAAAAATTAATAAAAACATTTTAAAAAGAATTTTTTAAATGCCATCATTATCATGTATTAAATTCTTACATATTGTTGAACTTTAAAATGCATTATTTTTATTCATATAGGTACAAAAAATTTCCCATTGGGTTGTTATGTAAAAAGTAGTTTATCATTGTGGATGGGATTTTTTAAAATTCATGATTATAAATTTTAATATATATTTAGTATATTAAATATAATATATATTTAATACTTATAATTATACTGATTATAAGTATTAAATAGGAAAGCTCTTGCTATATGTACATTTATTTTGTCATATACTATTTTGCTGAACATTACTATTTCTAATTGGAATGTCTAGATATATGGTTATATAATTTACACAAATATGTCTTCTTTTTAAAAATATTTATGCCTTCAATTTTGTTTTTATGTATTGGTAGAAACTTTCAGAATAATGTTGAATAATAATGGTCACCATGGACATTCTAATTCCTGACTTTAATGGAATTGCCTTTGAAGAAGTAATGTGAACTCCAATGCCTACAAAAGCCTGGTGGGAAACAAACAAGTCACACAGGCCAAGGTAAAAAAAACACAAGGAAGTAGCATAAAATACAGCCTCAGCCACCTGTTCTCTGTGCAGAGGAAACAGTAGAGAGTGCTAGAGACTGTGGCAAACCAGGGCGTGCATAGCTGGTCTGCAGTGGGTAGCCACTAGTTAGCTGTAGTTAATTGTTGGCAGGTGGGCCTAATTTGCCAGAAGCCAAAAAATCTGGAAACTTATGTGAAATATGATTTTTAAGTGCTGGCAACTAGAGCAAATTAAAAACAAAAAAAAAATGAACCAGCCTAACAAATTTTGTGTAAGTCATATCTGGCCCTTGGGCAGCAAGCTCTGGATCTGTTCTCTGGACTAGTTACCACTAACGAGCATGCTATTGGCTGTTGCTTTCAGACAGATTATGTGCAGTTAAGAAAGTATATTTTAAGCCTAGCTGGTATTGCTTAGTGGTTGAGGATGTCATGGTTCGATTCCAGGTCAGGGCATATGCCCAGGTTGCCAGCTTGGTGCCCAGCTGGGGCCTGCAGGAGGCAGCTGATAAAATAAAATAAGAAAGTGTATGTTAATTGATTTTTTACTAAGAAATTGTATCAGGGATGAATGCTTTCCTGGTTTTCTGGAATGGATACTGTATCAGTATTGAGATGATTTACACAACCTTTTATACTCCCAGAAAATTGTGCTTTTATTAAAATTTTTAAATTTACTAGCATCAGATTATCTATATTGAAAGTTAATCATATTTTCTCATTGATATTGTATTAATTTGCTAGGTTTGCCATAACAAACAAACAAACAAAAAAAACCCAACACACACAGACTGGGTATTCAACAACAGAAATTTATTTCTCACAGTTCTGGAGGCTGGAAGTCCATGATCAAAATGTAAAGATGGTTGGTTTCTCCTGGGGCCTCTCTCATTGGCTAGTGTATGGCCATCTCCTTGTTTTGTCCTCACATGACCTTTTTTCTGGGGATGTACATCCCTTGAGTCTCTTCTGCTTCTTATAAGGACACCAGTTTTATTGGACTAGAGCCATACTGTTAATGACCTAAATTAACCTTAATTACCTCTTTAATGTCCCCATCTCCAAATAAAGTCACATTAGGTGGTTAGAGCTTTGACAGCTGAATTTTGGGAGGACACAATGCATCCCGTCACAAATATATTGGTTATCTATTTATTTTCTCTTTCAGAATTATTGGCACTTTTTCCTTTTTTTTTTTTTAAATTTTCCCAAAGAATGAGCTCTTTGGTCCCATAGCATGCCAAGAATCCTTTTCTATTAGCTGAATGTTCCTGTATAGACTCTGACTGCCTGCTCAGTAAAGTTGGCAAATTGAACCAAGACAACGTGGCTGAGACGTGGCACACAGGTGGAGAGTAAGATCTTTGGGGATCTAGGCATGGTGCTTCTTTGACAAAAGATAGTCTGAGGATTGAGTTAGTTCTTTCCACATCATAATTAAGAGCACAAACTATGGAGCCAAGCTTCCTGAATTCAATTGCAGAGCTTTCACTTACTGTGTGACTTCGGATAAGTTACTTAACCTCTCTGTGCCTCAGTTTTCTCACATGTAGAACGGAGTGCTATCGGTATTTACCATCCATGGTTCTTATTGGGATTAAATTAATTGGACTTTTAGAGTGCTTAGAAGATTGCCTGGCCTGTGCTAGTTGCTTATGAAGTGTTTGTGAATAATGAACCACTTTCGGTGTGTCACAGCCGTGGGCAAACTATGGCCCGCGGGCCGGATCCGACCCGTTTGAAATGAATAAAACTATTGAAAAAAGACCGTACCCTTTTTTGTAATGATGGTTACTTTGAATTTGCTGGGAGCCGGTCCATCCTTGCTGTTTCAAGGGACCTGCCATATATGGCATACTGTTCTCA
>NW_006294421.1:1655007-1689513 GCF_000327345.1 Myotis davidii
AACCTAGCAAGAGAACATGGCTACAGAACCTGGCTGGAGAACCTGGAGAACCTGGCTGGAGAACCTAGCAAGAGAGCATAGACACAGAACTTGGCTGGAGATTGTGCCTAGAGATCCTGGCAAGGCTGCTGATCCAACTGAACGTGTCTCCGTGTCATTCCTTCTTCGCCAACTCCGTCCACACCTTTGGGGACCCCTGGACCTGCTGGGGTTGGACCTCAGCATGAATTTATATTAGTTCACACAAACACTCCATCCATGCTTTTGTTCCAGCCTTCCCGTCCAGTTTAAGAACCCATTGTGGCCCTCGAGTCAAAAAGTTTGCCCACCCCTGGTAGGACCTGCTGTCCATAGTGTTACCACACAACAGGACCCCAGAAATTGGTGCTGAAAAGGAGTCCTGATGGAATTCTCCATTTATTCTTCCAGTCACTTGCTAATAGGGCTGGCCCTTTGAATTGATGAATCTCTTTTACTCATGGATAACTTGGGGGATAGGGAATGACTAAGGATGATATTGAACTTTCACTAGTTTAGCTGTATATGAGCCAGGTCCAGTTTGTTTGTCCTCCAATCTGGTAGATTAGTTCATACCAGTTACACCTATCAACTCGGTCACATTTTTAGAAAAACAGTCTTCCTTGTCCTTCAAGTTATTTGCTTTTTGTTTGTGATTTTGTCATATTTAAAGGCATTTTAAATATATATGAATTTAAATCTTTTGCATTTTTCCTTTGTGATTTATTTGACTGCTTTGGGGCTTTGAAATTTCTAACTAATTTAAGATTAGAGAAACTATTCCACTTAGTTGTTAGCCAAGACATTCTGATGCAGGTCATAAAACTGGCTAAGAAATAAATACAGTACTGAAAATAGTCCCATAAAGGAGCCACATAGTGAAGTGGAAATGATGAGAATTTTGGCAAAAGTGACCATGATATCTTAGAATCTCTGATAGGGTAGAAAAAGTTTGACATGGCAGTTTCATGTTATAGAATAGAAGTGGGCAAATATATGATATGCAAGTGCTCTCTTCCTACCCCTAAGCCAATGGTTGCCATCAGTAATTAATCAAAAACCTTTTTTTTCTGCTGAGTTTGGAAATAGTTTCTAATTCTTCTCAACTCAGTTCTACAGAGAGCTACTAAACAGGTTAAGTTGATATAGTGCTTATTCCTATTATAAGGGGAAGGACTTTTGAAGTTTCAAAATATATATAGGTTAGGAGCCCATAATTACCATGACAACATTTGTGTGACAGTTTATTAGTATATTCATATAGCACTTGGCACATCTAATTATAATGATTCTTTAAATGGTGGCCCCTCCTGCTGGATAAGAGCCCTGATAGTGGGGACTATGCCTTCTTCCTCCTTGTACCTGTGCTGTCTTACATAGGGCCCAATGTAAAACATTCAAATTCATTAAAAAATGCTGAATTATATAATCCTATATAATAAAAGTCTAACATGCAAATAGATTGAATAGTGGAACAACCGGAACAACTGAACAACCGGTCACTATGATGTTCATTGACCTCTAGGGGGCATGTGTGAAACATGGCAAGATTGGTTGTGGCGGGATGGGGGTGCCAGACCAAGGTGGGGTGCTGGTTACTGAAAATTCTTTGCTCCCATGTGCCGCAGTCCTGCCTGGCACTCATATCCGCTGCCAGCACTGGAGCTGCTGCTCACACCTACTGCCGGTGCCCAGTGCCAGTCCCAATCACTTGGTGCCATCAGCGGGGGCAAGTGGTGGCTGCTGGCCCTGATCTCCCCTGAGGGCTTCTCCACCTCCCCCTCCTCCTGAGGGGTGATCAGGGCACCAGCTGCCACTTGCACCTGCTGCTGGCATCAGCCCCAATCGCTCCACGCCGTCAGCAGGTGCAAACCAGGCCTGCACCATCAGTGCATGGGAGCAGCGGCAGCGGGAGCGGGGCTGCTGGGAGACAAAGGACCAGGGTTGTGGTGGGTGGGGCAAGACCCACCCCTATGCCTACTGCAGCTTCATGGCCCACAGTTCCTTTCAAGGTGCACAAATTTGTGCACTGGGCCCCTAGTACTACTAATAAATATGAAAACATTTTATACATATACTTGGAAATTTATGTCTTTGAAAACTATTTTTGATGACATTGTTTATTTCATTATATATTCTACTAATTTCAGGAGGGAACAAAGCTCCATCTAAATAGCAAAAGTGACTGATTTTTAAAGATAATTTTCAATTTGAGATTAAAGTACAACATGATCTTTTTGTGGTAAAAAAGAGGCCTTTCCCAGAAAACATGATTTATGAAAGAAGGATAAGATGTATTAGCTAGATATTGAGGGATAGCTCACAATGTGGGTGGCAAAAATTGGTCTTTGGAATTATGCAGAGCTTCTTGGCTTCATATTTTTCTGATTTGGGTCAACTTGGTAAAGGCTTGAACATAGTGCTTACAAAGATATTAATGATATTCACTAAATTGAAAGAAAGGATGTATGCTGCCTGACTAAGTAGACATGATTATTATTATTTTTCTCCAAAAGGAAACATTCGTAACCCAGGCCAAAGCTAGAAAACTCTCAAGACATTGCTGGTCAACCGCGCAGCGAGACCATGTTCCTACTTGCGTGGCCAGTGCAGGTAATTCATTCTCATGGCAGTGTCAAGACAGAAGGGCGAAAATGAAAACAGTGGTGAGTAATGTGGCACTGCTTGACCTTTTCCACTGGGGAAATGTGAATATAAGAGAAAGTAATTTAAACAGAAGTAAAATGGGGGTGCCTTTAGTTTGTAAATATCGCTCAAGCCCCTAGTCATTTTTCTAGACCACACAAAACTTCTGCAGTTATTCTGCCCTAGAGCAAAGTTATTTGGGCTGGCTAAAACATAGGGCCAGAAAAGAAAAAAAAGAAAAAAAATCACAAAACAGGAAAACAGTGAAGGGGTCACAGCCTCAACATTGCAGAATAACCAGTCAGAAGGCAAATGTCTGAGAGCCCATTGATGATGACATTATGCTAAAGGTGTTATCTCAGGAAGATCCATTTAGTGGCTCTTTTCATCCTCATGGATTGAAAGGGGGAGCGGGGAACTCTAGTCAAAGATTAACAGTTTAAAAATCTACTGCAAAGGTCTAGGTGTTCCCTTATAATGTCCTGAGCTAAGAGAGTGGCAATGTGAATGAAAGAAAGGATGGCAACAGGGACACTGCAGAGAGAGCAGGGACAGGGCTTGGGGACTGACAGGTAGGTGAGGGAGAGGGAGAATGAACGTGCCTCCGCCAGCCCACACCACGGCGTGATTTTCACAAGCAGATGGCCATTTTAGTATGAGCCAAATTACTCTAAAGTAAGACTTTGATTTTATAAATAAAATGAGAAAACATTCTGTGTATTTTTTTCCTGACTTGGTAACTATTCACTATTCTCCACATTCTTCCATCATTAAGAATAAGAATTAAAGAGTCAGCACACTGTGGTAGACACAGCATGGAACGAAGTTGGGAGCACCAAGTTCAAGTTCCAATTCTGCCCCTGAATAACTGTGACTTACCCTTCGGAAGCACCCGTGTGCCCACACTGTAAAATGAGGCTGTGCTGGACCGCTCTAAGGTCTGTTTCATTTCTAAATTTCTATATTGACTACTCTACAGGTTGTAAATATGTCCTCCTAACAAATTATGAAATGATGGCATTTCTATGAAGGGTGTTGCCCCTGAAAGTGTGCAATTTTCCTTTCACCTTTGTCATTATAATGGCATCTACCTCTAGGTTTAAAGACTTCCATAAATTCCAGTTTGTGAACTCAGGGAAACAGAAAGATCAGAAGAATAATTTAATGCTGTTACAGGCAGTTGAGCAGGCCAGAAAAACAGAAAATGAAACTAAGTCAACAAGCAAAATGATGGATGCCACACAAACTAAGGGGTGTTTTAGAATGAAGAGAAATGCCACTGCAGCAAACCACATGGTGCATTAAAACCTGAGAGGACAGCGGTGCAGGCCTTGGATGTGCATGGAACTCAGCTCATTCCTTCTTTCACCCCCTGGCAAAATCCCCATTTGTCAAACTGAACTAAGACTAAAGTAACAACAAGGTGAGTAATGAGAGAAGGAAAGATAATACTTGCTCTGATGATTTAACCTGAAACTACAGTCAGTCACAATAACACCTTTAAGGGCTTTCATTTGCGCCAGCCTTGGGGGAGACACATTTCTGAGACTGTTGTAAGGTTGCCTTCTGTCTAGCTTCTGTACATTTCTCTCTTAGTTTCGTTAATAGCTAAAATCCTTTTAATCTTAGAAACAAGTCACTTTTTCCTCAATTAGGACGAAAGTTCAAATTACAAGTATTCCTGAAAGTAATGACACTTCGACTTAAATGAATGCTAAATTGTGAGTGGATATTAGTAGATTTTTGTTTGAAAGTTTTCGGTGGAGAACATAGAGCCAGAAGGAGCTGTTTCTGAAACCAAGAAGGATGCTATCCAGAGAAGAGGAGAGATCATTAAAGAGGGGGAAATAGAGGCATTGAACCATCAACTTGCCTCTTTTGCACTTTGCAAAGCTAACATTTGATTCTCAGTCACTGTACTAGTACGCTGATTTGGGGAGTCATATTTGTGTTGACATTTTCTGTTAATGAATAAGGAGTTGTAGATCTTTTCCCACTCCTTTAATTCTTCTGCCCAGGGCATCTGCCTTGGTGCTTTTCTGTTGGTAGAAATGTAATGGATAAAATGACTGCTAGAAGAAAACAAGGAGAAAGAAACCAAGGGTGCATCTCCAACTTAGCAAACCTATGTTGTCTTCCCAATCTCCTGTTTCTCCAGTTCTGCCTGGATGGAGCCTCTCCAGGAACAAAAATTCCCATGTGAGAAGAAATGCCTGGGAATTAAAATTATTGAAAAATGAACCCACAAAGGCACTAACTTTCTGGGGAAATGAATATGTGCCTTTGTTAAGTATCAGGAACAACTTGATCATTGAACTTAAAGATTTGCTTTAAAAGCAGCAGTGAAGTCTTCTGAACACCGCACACTGCTCTTTATTATTACTGCTAATTGAAAATCCATAATGTGAACTAAGCACCTTTTTTAGTAAAGGGAAAAAAAGATGAGTTCAGCGAGTGTGGTTTGACAAGTAGCCCGGATGCTACTTTCTAATGATGTCTTAATGCAAAATTATCCATGGAAGAGAGAAAAGAACATATTTGTGTCATGCATTTAAAGAAATGATGACTCAAGAGTGCAGGGCTTGAATGAATGGGGTCTTCATTTCTGAACTTCAGCAGACCTCGCTGATATTTTTAGCTGCCTTTAAGCAGTCATGAGAATTAGATCAGCATGTGAAAGAAATTAGGTCAAAGTTTTAGGGAAAACAGGATGAGGGAAAAATTGTTTACATGGAAAGCATGAGCAACGGCACAAGTCCTGTCCTTTTGATTGCCGATGCCCTTAGCAGAGCCATTGCAGTGGTGATGCGAAGGTGGAGAGTGGAGAAAATCGGTCAACAGGACACGGATGTTGCCTCAGCCCATCTGCAAAACGTCTATCTGCAAAATAAAGTTTTATGGCTTAACCAGAGATCAGACGTGGGATTACCAATTTCTGTTTCCCAATAGTCACCAATTTGGTGAGTGGGAATGGAATTGAATGCTCATAGAACCTTTACTTTTAAATGATTTTAGATTCATAGAATTGCAAAGATGGTATGAAGAGTTCCCATATACTTTTCTCTCAATTTCTTATAATGTTAACATTTTACGTAGCCATGATATATTTATCAAAACTAACACAGTAACATTGGTACGATACTATTAACTGAACCACAGCTTTACTCTTCTAGAATCATTTTGGCCTCTTTTAGCTCCTTTGCCTTACCATGTAAATTCTGGAATCAGCTTGTCAATGTCTACAAAAGAGCTTGCTGAAATTTTGATTAGAAATGCATTGAACTTATAAATCTACAGACTAAACAATACTGAATACTAAAATCCATTGGGCACATTTTATTTGTATAGCTATTTAGTTCTTTGAATTATTTCATTATGCTTTATACTTTGTATGGAAATTAAAGACATTTTCTTTAATTCATACCTAATTTGTTGTTTACATCCTACCATAAGTAGTATTGTTTTTTAAATTCCATATAGTCATTGCCAGAATATAAGAATACAATTGACTTTTGTTTTTTAAATCCTCACCAGAGGAAATGTTTCCATTGATTCTAGAGAAAGAGGAAGAGGGAGAGAGAGATAGAGTTAGAGAGTTAGAAACATTGATGAGAGAGAAACATAGATCAGCTGCCTCCTATACGTGTCCTGACCGGGTATCAAACTGAAACCTTCTGATGTACAGGATGACGCTCCAACTGACTAAGCTACAATTGATATTTCTATATTGACTTTGTAGCCTGTGTTTGTACTAAAGTCACTTAGTATTTCTAGAAGCATTTTTATAGATTCTTTGGGATTTTCAATGTAGACACTCATGTTGTCTGCAAATAGAGACAGATTTCTTTCTTTCCCATCTGTATCCTATTATTTATTTATTTAGTCTTATTACACTGGGTATGATTTCCAGCACAATATTGATATTAAATAGGAGTGGTGAGAGAGGACATCCCTGCCTTGTTCCCCAGCTTAGGGAGAAAGTATTCAGCCTCTCATCATTGAGTATGACGTTAGCTGTACGTTTTTTTGTAGATGCCTCTTATGAATTGAAGGAAGTTTCTTCCTGTTCCAAATTTACTGAGGGTTTTTATTAAATCAAGAATGAATTTTGAAACAAATAACATTGAAACAGACTCATAGATTATAGTGTCAGGTGCATACAGGCATGGGATTTTTATGTCTTCCTGGTAACTTTCTCTTTTATGTAATGCTTTTACTTTAAATTTTAATTGTCTAGTGTTTGTATGGCTGTATCATTTCTCTTTTAATTTGTTTTTTCCTGATAATTCTATTTTCAAACTTTCAGTGTCAGTATGTCTCCTCTTATAAACAGCAAAAATTTGGATTTTTTAAAAAACCTAAGGACACTTTTACATAGCATATTACTGGATTTTAAAAATCCAGTCTGAGTGTCTAAGCTTAGTTCGTTTACATGTATTGTGATGAATGATCTAGTAGGTGTGTGGACAAAAAAGGGTCACATGCTAACCTAACTCAAGGAAGGCCTGAGGGGCAGCCTTGAAAACTCAAGAGACCTAAAGTAACCCCAAAGGATGGTCTGAAATTAAAAACTTTAATTAAAAAAGCAATTATGCTCGGCCTGTATGGCTCAGTGATTGAGCATCAACATATGAACCAGGAGGTCACGGTTCGATTCTCTGTCAGTGATTGAGCATCAACATATGAACCAGGAGGTCACGGTTCAATTCTCTGTCAGGGCACATGCCTGGGTTTCAGGCTCCAAACCCGAAACCCAGGCATATGTGGGGCATGCAGGAGGCAGCCAATCAATGATTCGCTTTCATCATTGATGTTTCTATCTTTCTCTCCCTCTCCCTTTCTCTCTGAAATCAATAAACTTTTTGTTTGTTTGTTCTTTTAAAAAGCAATTTATAGTGGGTAGTCATGTCCTAGGCCAGTATCTTCCCTGACAAAGATCAGACTTCAACTTTTTACTGAGCCCATTGTCTTTTTTTGCATCTAAGATAACATACCTGTGAAATGTCAGGGTAACTTGTAACTTCCCTTTTTCTGGACCCTTTATGGCACAAGAAATGGTGCCAGGGCAGAGACCACAAGTTCCCTCATTGTTATTGTTATCATGTTAATTGTTGACTGTTATCTATCCTGTACCCACCTGTGTAAAATAAGCATGTGTCTAGCATTTTACTTTGTATCCCATCCCAGAGGTTTCCTCTCTTTGCTTTCTCTCATCTCCCTAATCTATCACCAATGGATTTCATGTAACCCACTTATGTCTCCAATTTTGATGGCAATTTATAAAAATAGCTGAAAAACCTCTATTCTCTGAAGCATTATCCCAATATGTTGAGATTCTGCTTCCCAGCAATTGTTGACAGTTTGGCTCAAATAAACTCAAAAAATTATTTACAGGTTTGAATGTTTTTATATGTGAACAGGGGTTATTACTGTTATTTTGTGTTTTCCAGATGTTTTTATTTAAAATCTCTCTTGTTTATTATGTTCATTTATTATATAAATCTTCTTTTTCTAATCCTCTACTGATTTGGAAGTTATATCTTATATTTGTTATTTTCATGTCTCATCCTAAAATTTTAACATACATATTTACTCTAACTATAAGTCTAAAGTTAACATTTAGTCTTCAAACAACAGAAGACACATTACTTTAACTTTGGTCACCAACTCTTATTTCAGTGTTATTGTTTTCTTGCATTTTTATCTTTTCTTGTTTTTAACGCCCATCCACTTTTATCTTTATTCATTTTTTAAAACCAAACATTGTTTTTATTTTCCTTAGCAATTTGCTTATTTTACCAATTTGTTTACCTTGCTTCACACAATTCCCTCTTTCCTTTTAGAGTAAATTTCTTGTTACTAAAGTTATATCTTTTAGTAGCCCTATGGTAGGTGTCTATGTGCTCAATTTGTTGCCTATGAAAGTGAGTTCTTTCACAGTGTCCTGAGAAAAGAATTTCAAAGGCACATGCTGGAGAAGTTTAAACATGAGGGCAAGATTTTATTGCGAGTTAGGGGAATTAATGCACCCTTGGGGACGTAGAACGTGGGCAGGCTCTAAAGCATTGCCACGAGGCTCCTGTTAACCCTCCATATATCTTCTTGGTTCAGGTCAAGAACAAAGCACCATTCAAGCTATTCAACCCAAATTTCTAGCTTTTCCTGGGCCTGGATAGAGCTCTCCTCCCAGCAAATTCTTTTGGGGTCTCATGCCCTCTATTCAATCCCATAAGCTTTCTGATTATTCCCAGTCTAGGCTCTGTCCCTCTATTTCATCACCTGACTCAGTGCACATGTCCCAAAGTTCCATTACATCATCTAGTTTCTGTTGCATGTGCTCAGCAGAGGGATTTTCTCTAACAGCCTGGGGAGATTTTCCTGTCTGTTCTGAGCTGGGAGAGAGGGGCAGTCTCCTGGAGCTTCTGAATGAGTCTGTTTACACGTAAACTTAGATGGAATGTTGTCCTACTACCTGCTTTGGCTTCCCAGTTTATTAAGATTGTTTAGTTCCCCCTTTGCTTTCTTCCTTATATTAATAACTAGCTACCTACACTGAAAAATTCTCTCAGTGTGTGTCTAAAAATATCTTTATTTTCTCCTCCTTCCTAATTGAGAGTTTAGAAGATAATATTCCATTGTCCTTTGGCCTGTGATATTGCTGATGAGAAGTTTATCCTGTCCCTTCTTTCTTATTGAGTTTATGTTGATATTTTTAAATATCTGGTTTAAAGTTTTATAATTTCTCTGCTTTGGGGACTTACTTTATTTCTTCTGAACTCACTGTGCTTCTACAATCTGGCAGTTCATGTCTTCCATCAGTTTTGGAATGATTCTCAGACATTATCTCTTTTTGAATGTAGGTGGAAGATATAGGGCATATTATATATTCGTTGATTCATTCATCAAATGTTGTTTAAATATTTTCTAAGGGCCAGGCAGTGAGTTGGGCTTAAAGAGTTTGAGTTGAATAATATTTATGTCCCAGCTTTGACTAGAGTCTGAATCAATAAACTCAGTATTTATTGCTTAAAAGAGACAAAGCCATTTTCAAACAAATTTTTTTGCTCAACCATTCTTGGGCTTATTAAGGTACTGTTGGAAAGTCTTTCAGTACATTTTTTTTCATTCAAAACATTGGCTGCATCAGACATATATTTCCCTATACTGTTCAGCACAGCTTGTAGTTTTGGAGCTTGACTTTAAGTGACCTGACTTACTCAAGTTAGGTTGTTTTATTTATGGAAGCAGAACTCCATGTGGGGTAGTGAAAATATCATCTTTGGAATAAGGCCTCTTCACACCTTCCCAAGGGTCAGGCTGTTTAATGAGGGGCTCAATGACCTTGTGCAGTTTCTCTGGGGAGTGGAGAAAATTTCCCAGTTAAAGGAAAGTCTGAAATTTTAGATGTTATCACTAATGAATGTGGAAACTAATGGGAGTTTCATTGTTTTAATTCTGTGTCCAGGGAATAAGTTGGATGGTCATAAAGAGAAAGTAGGATCAAATTTGAATTAAAAAGTTGTGTGTGTTCTTTTGTAGAGTAATGCAAAAATTTCAACTTTGAACATGTTTGTGGAGATGAGGAGGGAAGCAAATATGCATTATTCCTGAGCACACTCTGTTTTCTTTTTAATCTAATAAAAATACATGGTGAGACAACAAAGCAAAACCACAACAGCCCAAACTCATGGCATCCTTTCCCAAGATTCTATAACTAGTTAGGTAATTATCCCCTTGGTTACAAATTGTGGGCTATTATTGGTGTATTTACACTGGACAGAAAAGTTGGGTCAAGCTTAAATCAGCAATAATTATATATATTTCATGGTTTTATGGATGGGCTGGTTCAATTTGGGGCTACTCAGTTTGTGACAAGGTTGCAAATGGATTATGACAGAGGCTGAAGTTTCTCTAGGATCAGTTGGGACACCGGGAAGCTGCATTTCTTCCTGTCCATGTTGCTTCAGAGCTGCTTCTCTCCATGTGGCCTCACTAGCAAGATAGTTGACTTCATACAGGGCAGTTCCGGGCTTCTGAAAGCAAATGTTCCTGAATGACCTGCCTGCCCAGATATTGCAGGGGAGGGCACTCTACAAGGCTGTGAATACCTGAAAGCATGGCTCCTTAGAGAACATCCCTGGAGATTAACTGTCACAAGGAGCATATCAGACTCCCTGAGGAAGTGTATGTGTTACTTGATTAAAGTAATTTTAAATATTATAATAAAATGTATGGGACAAGAGTAAAGCTATTACTTCTGTAAAAAAAGGAAGAAAGCTTGCCTGTCTTAGCAATATCCATACACTTTAAAGTTCATGTCTCTGTGTAGGCACCTTGCCTTCCCTGCCCAGTTGGGGGCCCTTAGTAACTCTGCCTCGCTGGGTTTCTGGTTTCACTTCCTCCTCCCATGGTCCCACACCTATCTACCTAACTTCTTTTCTGTCTCAACTCTAGAAAGGTTTTCTTTACAATGACGTACTTAAGACACTTTTCATCAGAAGCCCATAAAAGTTTGGGAAGCTGGTTCATCCCAAGTCTGAGAATACATAATTCCAGGAGAACAAAGGTTTCTCTCGCTCAGTGACCTGCACTTGCCCTGTGCACTGGGCCCGTTCTCCCTCAAATAGCCACAACGCCTAAGCAGTTGAAGCCAATGGCTGGGGGACTCCAAATGCAGGTTCTAGGTGGGAGCCTGGATACCACAGCACAACAATGATTGCAGCCAGGAACAAAAGCTAAGCCAGCTGGATGTTGGATGGAGCTAAGCTTTAGAATCTCTGGATATTGACTCTACTTCTGGGCCCTGATTTTCCAAGGTGAAATGGACAGAGACGGGACATCAGGAGGCCAACATTTTGACTTTGCATTACAAATAAATGTTACCACCAGAACTCGTCCTCCTTGTGGGTCCCGAGAAATGCTTTTTCTTGTGTCACTGCAAGAATGCCATGTCCACCGGCAATATATCCTTATTTACAGATTCTTCTTAAAAGCCAAATTGCATGAAGGAATGTTTTCCTGAACCTGTTCTGTCTTTTTTCTAGTCAATCATCAATGAAAATGAATAAACTACTTCTAACAGTAACAAAATAGATCAATTCACATAATCCTATATAATATTCTATATAATAAAAGGGTAATGTGCAAATTGACCCTAATGGCAGAACAATCGGGAACAAGTGCTATGACACGCACTGACCACCAGGGGGCAGATGCTCGATGCAGAAACTGCTCCCTGGTGGTCAGTGCACTCCCACAGGGGGAGCTCAGCTCAGCCACAAGCTGGGTTGATGGCTGTGAGCTCAGTGGCATTGGCCACAGTCATATATTCCCCAAGGGCCCTGGGGCTGCCAGAGAGATGTCTGACTGCCAGCTTAGGCCTGCTCCTATGGGAGCAGGCCTAAGCTGGCAGTCAGACATCCCCTGAGGGATCCCAGACTGCAAGAGGGCGCAGGCCAGGCTGAGGGACCCCCATGAGTGCACAAATTTTTGTGCACCTGGCCTCTAGTATTATGTAAAATAAGCCAATCACAAGACAGTACATACTATATGAACCCATTTACATAAAGTTTAGAAACAGGTAATACTAATTTATGTACTACTGATTAGAATAGTGATGAGAGGGTTTTTTTGGGGGGGGGGTGCTTAATTATTTGGAGGGACACAAAGAAGATTTCTGGGATAATAATGTAGTTCTATTTCTTGATCCAGATACTGGTTACATGGGCTCTTCACTTTATAAAAATTTACCAAGCTGGAGAGAGAGAGAGAAACAGGAGTAGCAGCAGGAGGACGTAGAGGAGGAGACAGTGAGAGAAAAGGAAAGAAAAGAAAGAAAAAGTGGTAAAGAGAGGGAATAAAGAGAAAGAGGGAGGAAGAGAAAAAGAAGAAAGGAAAGGAGGAAGTGAGAAGGGAGGGAGAGAAAGAAGGAGGGAGGAAAGAATCTCATAGCTTGTATCAGCAGCATGGCTTTCATGGCAGTGTGAATCATCCATCTTCCAACATATTAGATTATTTCGGATTATCTTTGCCTGCAAAGATATATCCGTTGCTTAGAATATGTGAAATTGTGGAATTTAGAAATTTGTAACACGTGGATTATCTAAATTATCACCTCACCTCTGAAATGCATGACTGTGGCCATCTCATGATGAGAAAAGAAAACCTGATCCAATTAATAATGGGAAATAAATAGAGACTTTTTGGTCAAGTGTCAAGGCCATAATTCTGTGGAGTAGATTTTCTATACACTGAATGACTCATCTGAGGTGATGGCATGTTTCGCATCAGGTCTCAGAAAAGATGTGCTTACTTAATGACTTTTTCTCCTTTTTTCCCCAACCTTTGACTTTATGAAAGTTTTTACAGTGGCTTCATTTCAGAGAAAATGTGCTGCATGTCTGCATCATTAACAGATGGTAAAGGGTAGGGGAGTGGGCAAAAGACAGAGCTGTGAGCTTCAGCTCTAAAAGACAAGCTATCTCAGCAATAAAGACATATAAACCTCCGTTGCCCTTGGCCGTGGTTCGCAGGGAAAGCCACAGCCAGCAGTGCCCTAGGAACAGAAGGGTTTCATACTGTTTCTCTAAATGCATGTCACCCCCCTGCATTCTGTGCAAAGCCTTTGATGCTGATTTGCAGATGGATGCCCTGGACTTTTCCTTTTGCTTATGCAAACAAAGCAAGGCGACTAGGGTTTTCTCGGCAAATACTCTCCTGTCAGATATTTCACATTCAGCAACAAAAATTAAGTGGAGTTTTTCTTGCTCAAAATTCTGCTACTGACCATAAATTAAAATGCATACACACATATTCACATAGGATTCTTGTGAGAAAGAAATGAAAAAAAAATGTATAGGCCAGCATCTGTACAAGATATTCTTTTAAAAACCAAACCCTGTGAAAGAATGGTTTTCCTAAACTTTTGGGTCATTTAAAAAAATCATATATTCACTGTGTATAACCAAAAACTCTGGCCCCATTTAAAAAGAGTCAAATGTTTAAAGTTACTGTATTTAAAAACAAATTTTTTTCTAAAATGTGTTAGCCAAAATTACGATACAATGATTAGCAATGTCCAATAAATTACTCCTCTGAATCAAAACTGTTCAATGGTTTCATTCTCGATATAATAGAAAGTCTACACTTGTTAGCTTCGAATTTAAGTATAATCCAAATATCAACAGGGTTCACTTTGTATTTTAAGATCTTAATATGATTCCACATCTTTTAGAAAGTTTAACACCCGCTTCACTTGAGTCTGAAGAAGAAAGGCAGAATGAAAAGTATCTGTTCCCATCGTCCCCATCTGGCTTTGAGACTCTGCTTCACTAACACACTCTGGCCCTTTGGGAAAGGTACCCCGCTGTGGTAGAGAGATCATGGAAGGAACTGGAGCCAACTCCCAATTCCAAGGGATCCTCTACTTTCCAGAAATATTCAGATGACACATTCCTTCATGTCGGGCAACCTTCAGTTTGTCTCCCATTCCCGGGGGACTTGCTCCAGCACTGGAAGTGTCCTTGACCTCTAGTTTTTAACACATCACCTCCAAGTTGATGGGCAGATGAAATACTAACATGGAAAGCTGGACCAGATCCTAAGGCTCCATGCCTTGTTAGCAGATCTACTATCCTTCCTTCTGTCCCACTGTTGACTTCTGATGAAGTTCAACCTTAGCCACAATCCAGAACATGCAGTCCTGTAAAAACTGCTACTTTTCAAGCACGGCATGTTCCTCCACTCTCATCCTATCACTTGGGCGATTTTCATCAGTGACTGCCCAGTACACTTTCTTAAAGTGAGTTTTACAGCCCATCAACACCCAAGTCAGTGGGTGTGCTTGTGAAAAACCCAGATTTGGGGACCACATCCCAGATAATGCTGACTCATTATCTCTAGAAGTGGGGCTCAGAGGTATATGCTTTTTTAACTAGTCCCCTGCCCCAGTTTATTCTCATGTTCACCGAGTTTGAAAACGCTCACTTAGCAGAACTTGAAGAACCATGAAATCTGCAGGCCAAGGTTAGTGGTACAAAAATCTGCTACACATCTTTTCAGATGAAACTCTTTATACAAGATATCAAGTTTATCTCTCCTTGTCAGAGCTCGAGTACTATCTATAACCTACTAGAAGTTTGTACTGGGAGCCTGATCAGCCATTGCCACTATGAACTATGTAGTTCTTTCCATGTACATGCTCCTGTACACAAAGGACATCCTGAACTCATTTCCATTCAGTGTAGCACTTGGCAAGAGCCATGCCTGCTTCTTACACCCACACCCAGTAGATTTAATGGGGAGCCTTATCATGCCAGTGTAGGTGCTAATGTCTTGTGGGCTGGACCAAATAGGAACCAGTCACCTATCCAACAACCTAAATTTGATGCCCACATTTAACTGTCAACCCTTTAAAAGTCCCTCATTATGCTTAGACCAAAGGAGGTAGAAGAGCCTCATGGTAAAACAAAACCCAGTAATGCCTTTAGATAATACAGTGTGAAATCCACGGGCTCTGAGCAAGAATTGCAGGCAGGAATTTGATGTCAGGAACCAATGAATCACCTTGTAAGGAAGCAAATAACCATTTTTCCCGTTCCTGAATGGATCCTTTCGTTGGTGATCCGGGGTCTGTTTAGATAATGATTCTTAAGACATTATCTTAAGGGAGCACTCTCCCCCTAAAACTGCTTCTTACCCCGCAATGGAACCCACTCCCTGCTTGAGCTGCCCAGTGCTGACCCCTTACCATCTCTACCTCCATCTAGATCCCCTGTCATGCTGGACATGTCATTAGCGCTGATTATCCATATTATCGAGAATTTCCTTCTGAGTGGTAGAAAGCACTTTAAATGGCTTCATGTTTGAACAGCTGGATTAAATGGCACTATAAGGGTCTGAAAGAAATAATACATCTCCCCAAACTGCCTACCTCCCTCAGGGGAATCACTTAATCACCTTGTAGAATTAACATACTATCTAATCAATCTTTACCAAAACCCTACATTAGGTTTAAAATTCAGATAGACATAATAACTCAAATAACAAAAAGGTTAGAGATCTTACCTACATCAGTCCTTTCTCTAAAGAAACAATTATTCTCATACATAATGAAGCACTTTAACACTTTATATATATGCTACCTTCCTTCTGAGATAAACTGTTGTATTTTGCTTCTGACTCTCTTGAATAAACTCTCCCCATTCCTCTCTATGTCTCCTGTCTTCCCTCTACAGTCTATGGGCAACCTATGCCTACATATATGTTTGGCATCCTGCTGTACTCTAAAAATATATGTTAAAAATTGCTTAGCATGAGTTGTAGCAGCATAAGGGTATTAAGAATATGGAAAAGTAAAAAGTGAAGTAAAATTAAATCAAGACTAAACAAGAAAGAGGATGACAAAAGACTGAGGCCTTAACAGAAAAACAAAAGTACATTGATTTCTGTATTACTGAAAGCAGCTGATTGAAAGCTATAGTATTTTCTTGGCCCCTTTCAATATGCCCATCATGCCAAGTGGATATATAAAGTGCAGGCTTTCCACAATCATTTTTTAATGAATGGGAAAGATTATCTTAAGGTAATCTAGCACCTTTCTATTCAAATTGCTATCCTGTTACTAAGGGGGTTTTTCTTGTTGCATCGCAGGAAGGTAGTTATAAGATTTGCCATGGTTCTTGTTTTCCTTTCCCTAAATGCTGTCTTCATACATGTGAAAACATGTACTTGCAAGCTGCCTTCAGATCATGGACATTTCAGTGGGTGGAAGTGATATCAATTCTGTAATGCTTGTTGTGAACTGTTTAAGATAACTTCAAATAAAGATGTTTTTAAGAATGTAAAAAAAATTAGTATTTGACCTTGGAAGAAAAAGATGAAAATAATATTATATTTTTATTTTAGTATCTTTTATATTAAGGCCTATTTGTCTACAATGAACTGCACAGGTCTTCATGGTTACAATTTCAGGAGATTCAACAAGTGCACACATCCATGTAACCCTATCAAGATGTAGAACACAACTAATTGCGTCAGAAAAGGTCCCTCTGCTTTCTTCCAGTCAATTCCTCATGCTCTCGTTTCCTTCAACATGGATTTGCTTGTTTGTTCTAGAACATCATTTAAATGGGATCGTGCAATATGTACTTGGTGTACAGGCTTCTTTGGTGTCTCTCTAAGTATGATTTTTTGGAGATTAACCCACAGTGTTATGCTAATTATTAGTTTGTTCCTTTATATTGCTGAATAGTATTCCACTTTATGAATATGCCATATTTTTAAGATCCTTAGTTTTTGATATCTGATTGGAAGCTCTACTATCCTTAAAGAGAATTGTATAATAATCCTTATACTAGTAGATCTTTGGTTCTTGGGTTATCATGTAATATTATAAGCAATGTCTTTAGCAATAACAAACACAGGAATGATCTTCAATTAGATTTTTCTTACAATAACCCTTAATAGCTATCTGCTCTATAACCATGTGCTGATCAGCACATATCCAGTTGTCTGATGCCTTCAGTCAGGTTTTAGAAGAGTACAGGAGAGTTTAGATCAACTTAAACCCAAAGAATCACTAATAACTGCACTTTATCCTTAGGGTATATGCGGGCCCAGCAGACAGAGCTGGAGTTTGTCTTAGATTGCAAACAGAATGTAATAGATTTAACTAAATTAAATGTAATACTCTAGTTACATTTGACTGATTACTCTTACTGATCTATATGGCACTAGTTGGGCTGCATTTTTCATATAGTTTCTGTTATGCTTTACTTTTTAGAGTTTGCTGCAAGGAGCCTAGTTTCCAAGTGAGTTCCAGCTGCTAACAACTACTGATGGTGGACTACAGTGCTCTTTAAATGGTAATTATTTGCCATCTAAGCTTCTTTTATGAGTATAATCTTATATAGATACTTCTATTTAGTATATTATTTACGCCAAATAATATACATTATTTAGCCCTTAATATTAGATGTCTGATACATCTTCCAGTGAGACTGAACATTATAAATCATGACATTTTCTTCTTTTCTGCTGGCAGTCAAACAGGGTATTAGAAAACAAGACGGAAAGCTACAAGAATTATATAGGGCAAAGTTGTGCCACTCACTTTGTTTTAGGAAATTAAATTTAAAGTTAATGTTGAAGTGTGTTTCTAGTGTGTTTTTTGGTGTATGGTTTTTACATGAAGATGAATGCTTTTTATTTTACATTTATATAACAGCTCCTGTGATGATAATTTATGGTATGAATTTGATTATAGATAATGTGCTGATGATAATGTGCTGATAATCTTAGTTTAAAATATATCTATTTTCTTTTAGCACATTTTAATTAGTATTTAATGCCTATTGCTTCATCAGTATGTACATATATACATGTTTCTCTTTTATATCTAAAGCTGAAAGCCCAGTTTCATTCCTATACTTAGAATTTATTTTCATGTGACTCCATTCTCACAGAGAATGATTAAAGAGATGTGAGGAATTTCTCTATGACCTCTGTGGTTACCATCTTCATTCACCCTTAGTTCCACATCCTTAAGCTGTGAAAAGTCCCATCTCAGTTTCTTGTTTCCTTTTTTATCTCTCTGCCAATTTTTCTAACTAAACAATTGAATCAATACTTTTGAAAATCAATATAATACTCTTTATCTTGGATGGGATTAAAGACTTAGATAATGTCATGTAAAACTTTTTAGCGTCTAATACTTCGATACTAACTACTTAGTTGGTTAACACTAAGAAACTTGTGCTAAAGGTGTGTCTCACCCAAACTTGCATTTTGATATCAAGGACTAATGCAAAAAAAGGAGAAAGAACATAGATGTAATAATCAAACCATTATTTGGAAAGTTTAAAGCAAATTGTCACCCTTTTCCTATGACTTGCAAGCTTATAGAAAATAGTTATCAATGAACATACACTTGAAGCCCCATTCAACATTCATTAATTCAAAAACATTTCTGGTCACTTAATGTACTGGGCATATGATGATATAATAGTAAGAGCTTATGCTTTGGAATCAGGTGAACCTTAGTTCAAGTTCTGCTCCTGTCTCTTACCAGCTGTATGACCTTTGGTAACTTTTTACTAGGCCTTGGTTTTCTTTTCTATAAAATGGTAATAATATATTTTTATTTGTTCGTTTGTCTGTTTGTTTAGATAACTTGGGCCAGTACTTAACAAGATTTAGGTGTCAACATTATACTGGCTCTACCGGTATGTAATTACATAACTTTGAACAAATGATTTCACCTCTTTAGTTTTCTTTTCTGCAAAATAGAGGAGTGGAGATAAATTACGTGATTTCTAGATGGGTCTCAAAGTATGTACCTGATCACCTGGGAGCTTTGTAAAACTAACAATAAATTGCTAAAGTATACAAAAATAACTAAATTAGGACCTCAGAAGGTAAGGCCTAAGAATCAGTTTGCAGGATAGTACTCTTTATATTACATACATTTTCATATGCATATATAATGTATGTATGTGTGTGTATAAATATGTTTTCTATTTTTTCCCAAGGGTAGGGTTGCTGTGAAGTTTTTTGTGTTTGTTTTTTTTAAAACTAAAACCACTGCAAACTTACAAAAAAGTTGCAAGTATAAAAGACTATTATTTATCTGAACCATTTGAGAGTCAGCTTCTGACATGATGTTGCATCATCAGCTTTAAATTTTTACTTTGTATTTCCTACAAATGAGGACATTCTCCTACATAACTACAAAGCAAGTGGGAAGTATAAAAAAAAAATTGAGAAATTACCACTAAAGTATTAATACTATCTAATCCTCAGACCCCATTCGAGTTTCACCAATTGTCCCAGTCAGGTCTTTCACTGTATCATTTAGTTGTCATGTCTTTTTAATGCCCTTCAATCTGGAGAGTTCCATATTCTTCCCTTGATTTTCAGGACTTTAACAGTTGCTCATTATAGGCACGTTATTTTGTAAAATGCCCTCCCATTTGGGTTTGTCTGATGGGCCCTCATGATTAGGAATACATAATGTTGTTGAGTACTCATTCATGTGCTTATTTGCCATTCACTTATCTTTTTGGGTGAAGTGTCTTTTCAAATTTTTTGCTCATTTTTTTTAAATGGGTGCTCTAATCTTCTCATTATTATAATTGTAAATATGTTTTATATATTTTGCATACAAGTACTTTTTGGATTTTTATATATCACATATCCAACAAGCTATGGGTTGCCTTTTATTTTTCTAGCAATGCTTCTGGAAGAGCAGAAGCTTTAGATTTTGATGAAGCACTATTTATTATTTTATTTTATGCTCTGTGTGATATAGTTAAGAAATATTGCCAAATCTAAGGTCGTTAAGATTTCTTCTTATTTTTTTTCCTAAAACTTTTACATTTAAGTGCATGTTCCATTTTCAGTTAATTTTTATAGGGTAAGAAGAAGGATCACTTTCATCATTTATTTTATATATGAACTCACATGCATTTATTTGACTCTTTTTTTAAAATATATTTTATTGATTTTTTACAGAGAGGAAGGGAGAGAGATAGAGAGCCAGAAACATCGATGAGAGAGAAACATCGATCAGCTGCCTCCTGCACACTCCCCCACTGAGGATGTGCCCGCAACCCAAGTACATGCCCTTGACTGGAATCGAACCCGGGACCTTTCAGTCCGCAGGCCGACGCTCTATCCACTGAGCCAAACCGGTTTCAGCCATTTATCTGACTCTTAACATAAAACAACAGCTTAAAAGTGTTTTGGGATGGAGGTTAAAGAATAGAAATGATATTTTGGCCTTCTGGCTCATATTTTTGGATGGTATAGAGAGCCTGCATAACCAGAACCAGCTATCACCATATTATGACTGATTCGTGCTAATGGACACTGTCCAATTTCTATAGAATGGGCCTCCAGGTCATGGAGATATTATCTCAAGGAAACTCCTACACCCATATAGACAATTCAGCCACAAGTTCAAGACCATACTTCTCTCTTCCCTCGCCTACATTGAATTTCTCAGTTCTCCTAGAAGGCTACTTGCTCTAATAAAGATTTGCTAATACCAAAGTCTACCCACTTCTTTGTCAAAATGATACAAGGACAAAAGCTATGAAATAGAGAAGGAGAAAGAAAGAGATGAGCACATTATTGTTCTCTCACAGAGTCTTGGGTTTCATGTTCATTATCTTTATTTTTAACTAGAGGCTCAGTGCATGAATTCATGCACAGGTGGGGTCCTCAGCATGGCCTGCAAGGATTGGGCCAAAACTGGCAGTCCAACACCACCTGCCACTCCTGCCTGCTGCTCCTGCTCATCCCGACCCTGCTGCACCTGCTGCGGGATTGTGCCCAGTCAGTCCTGATTGAGAGAGGCTCACACTGCCATAGTGGGGCTCACCAGCCGTGATCCCTGCATCTGGCACCCATCCTGAGGAGGGGTGGGGAAGGTGCCAGGATGTGATAGGCCCTCAGGGTGGGTGGTGGAATGCCCTTGCTGGCCCAAGATCTGGATCCATCCTGCTGATGTTTGCGCAGTTTGTCAGGAGCCACCTGGTAGCCGCTTTTATATTGTTTCTTCCTTGCACAGCATCTAGGGAGGGGAAGCAGCTGCAGTGCCCGAGGCTGACTTCCAGGAGGCCAGTAGCACTTTCAGGATCATGCCAGTGGTGCTGGTCCAGCACCAGTCTGTCAGTGCCTGGTCCATTCTCTGGAGATACGACCTGCAAGACTACTGAGGGAGTGAGTGGCTGCCACTGGGCCAGTGGGCCGCCAGGACAGGTTGGTCAGCTGAGCAGCACTCCTGCTGTGGAAGCGTTTGGACCACCAGGGAGCAGCTCCTTTGTTGAGCATCTGTCCCCTGGTGGTCAGTGCACATCAGAGTGACCAGTCGTTCAGTTGTTCTGTTGCTTAGGCTTTTATATGTATAGATGCCGGCCTCAGAAAACTGCAGAAATATTGATGCTCACTTTAGACAGTAATGTCAAATATTCTATGTCACTTTTCAGTTTTCTAGTTTCAAAGTTTATCAGCATTTCTACAAGCTATAACTAATAATGGAAAATACAGTGTTCATAAAAAAAGTTCCATCTATAAATGCAGTATACCTGTGGGGGTAACTACATATTAAAGTAGGTGTTACTTAAAAGTAATTCCCAGAGGAGTTACATGACATTGAATTTCCATGGATCATTTCAAATATGATTTCATTTCTATTTATTCTGTATACATAACTTTTCAGGAATGTAGATGGCACTTACACACTCTATGGGCTCTCATGTGCATATGTACCCCATGTGCATACACACATCTCAGTATTGAAATTTCTGAGAAGGGAAGAAATTGTACACCAGACAAGTAGGTTTATTTCACATAACTACTGGTGTTGTTTCCACAGGAAAGAGCAGAATATCATTTATTTTTGAAGTCGCATTAAAACAAAACAAAGTCCAAAGCAGTTGAAATAGATACATTCAAACTTACTCATTTTGTAGTCCACCCACTTATTTCACTACCAGAATAATTTGGTAATTGCTCTGGGAAGACACTTTTGACTATCGACCCCAGACGTAAATTTATATATTCTAAAAACTCCTTTGACAAAGCAAACAAACATTCTTGGTAAATACTCATGCTGAATGATATAAAGTATTTTCCATTTTTATTGAGCTTTTCACACTTTTGCTTTGTTGTTGGCCTTTGTGGCAAAAGGTTGTACAGCAGCAAGTTCCCTGAATCGATCACTCTGCTGGGGTGTCCCTGAGTGGATGGACAAGATGTTGAGGAGAAAATTCCCCATTTGAATTACATGCCCATTCCAGAGAATAATAAGATTTCAGAAAGGTGCTTTGAGTCAATAGGGAGACTTTTAAGGAAAACCAAAAACGCATGCACATTACTTATAGGATTTCTCTGTTTCCTCAAAGTGTGAGAATGGGTGATTTACCACCCCTCCTACTGTTAAACTCAATTTGGAAATTGCTCTCTCTGCTATTCTCAGCCACCATGGTCACACAAAAAGAAGATGATAAAGAGCAAATGAATAAAAACAAAAATTCAATGAACAACATAAACTGATAAACAAAAACAGATCCAGAGACAGAGAAGCATCGATTAGACCGTCAAACCTCAGAGGGAAGGTAGGGGAGGGTGGGGGTAAGGGGGAGAGATCAACCAAAGGACTTGTATGCATGCATATAAGCCTAACCAATGGACACAGACAACAGGGGGGTGAGGGCATGAGTGGGAGAAGGGGGGAGCAATGGGGGAATAAGGACACATATGTAATACCTTAATCAATAAAGAAAAAAAACATTATAAAAATAATAATATTGAATGTAAACTGTAATTGAAAAATAAAATTATAGCCATGTAGTAGTCCATTGTGTAAATGAATATATATATATATATCCCCCAATGTGGAAAGATGCAGACCATGATTAAACAGGAAATGCTATTTGTTTTACTTACAGTCATTTGGAATGATCTCACATTTCTCACTCCCGGCTCTACCACTCGGGAGATCATCCAGAACTCTCTGAAATGAAACCCACTGTCACACTTTCCACTGTGGCGGTCTCCATGTAAGCACATTGTTTTGCATTTAAATATATATTGCTTTTAAATTTTAAATGGTGATATGAGTGAGAACCCTTGGCAGCAAAGAAATTAGATTGGGAAGTCAAGTGAGAAAACAAGAGCAGGCAAATATATTAAAATGGGGCTTTTTGTTTGTTGTGTCTCCAATACCCACCTGGAATCCAGAATGATGCCACAGATGTCTTATACCCAGTCTGCTGTTTTCTTGAATGTTATCGTCTTTCAGGTTGGTAAGCCAGCAATGCTTTCAAAACATACTACTGGGAACAAAGGGAAAACAAATATGAATTCACCTAAAAAGAAATATCCCAGAATTAGACCAAGAGAAGGAAAATGAAAAAAACTCAGCTCATTAGTTCTCTATCTTACCAGGTTCTTTCCCATAAAATTAAGAGAGAACTTATTGTCTCTATTTATACAAAGAAATAATAGAAATATATGTAAAGGCAAAATCTGTATATGAATGCATATCCTGCTATATGTAAAGCTAAATGCTATGCCAGGTAATGTACATATTTATATAGCAGAAAACAAATGCCATATATTCTTTTGGTTTATGTGTGCATGTCCACACATTGTCCTTGGAAAACCATATCCAGATTAAAATAGATCAAAGGAAAATAAGCTAAGTAATAGACATATTTAAGAATATAACAGATGGGGAAAATGTGAGGGAAGTGAATATATTTTGCCAAAGAAATGATACTGAGCGGGTCAGGAAATGAAAACATTACATAAATACTTATATACTTAGCACAAACACAGGGTCAAATCAGGCCCTCAAAGACTCAGAGGTCCCACTGAAGTCAACAGTCTGCCAGAGAGTCCTGCACATGCATTTAAAGACTCAACTCAGCCTTAAACAGCTAATAGGTGAGAAAGAAGTATTTATTTTGGACAGAATTGGCCAAACAACTGAGCTTAAGAGGAGGAAAACTCACTTTTGAAGTCAAAGAGAACCTTTTACACCCTGAGGAAAAACAGACGCTGAAACAGCTTGTCTGATGAGGTAATCACAGTAAACAGTAGAAATGCTTAATTTAAGGTTAATTAGGTCGGGAGAAATTCTATGTTGATTTACTCAGGGACTACATGCAGACACCCAAGGACCTTTTTCTATCAAACTACTTCCAGTGTGATAATATTCAACACTATTTTATCTTAAGAATCTTGAATCATCCCTCACTTTGCTCATTCTAGATACACTTTTCTTTTTCCTTTGCACTTAGGATGTATTTACATGATTATGGACTTGAAAAACAATAGAGATAAACCAAAGAACTTATATGCATACTAGAGGCCCAGTGCACGAATTCATGCACCAGTGGGGTTCCTTGGCCTGGCCTGTGGGATTGGGCTGAAACTGGCTCTCTGACATCCCCTAAGGGGTCCCGGACACAGGCCAGGTCAAGGGACTCCATTGGTGCACGACTGGGGCAGGGGAGGGACACAGGAGGTTGGCCAGCCAGGGAGGGACCGTGGAAGGGCTCCAGGGTATGTCTGGCCTGTCTCACTCAGCCATGATTGACCAGAACTCAGCAGCAAGCTAACCCACCAGTTGGAGCATCTCCCCACTGGTGGTCAGAGCATGTCATAGCGACTGGTTGACCGGTGGACTGTCTGCCCCCTGGTGGTCAATGCATGTTGTAGCAAGCGGTTGAGCGGCCTTAGCATATCATTAGCGTATTTCGCTTTGATTGGTTCAGTGGTCAGCAAATTCATTAGTCAACAGAGCCAAATATCAACAGTACAATGATTGAAATTTCTTTTGAGAGCCAAATTTTTTAAACTTAAACTATATAGGTAGGTACATTGTTATTAACTCAAATAGGGTACTCCTAAGGCTTAGGAAGAGCTACACTCAAGAAGCCAAAGAGCCGCATGTGGCTCGTGAGCCGCAGTTTGCTGACCACGGGATTGGTTGAACAGACAACCGACACTCAGCATATTAGGCTTTTATTATATAGGATATGCATAACCCATTGACACAGACAATAGTAAGTGAAGGCCTGAGGAGGGGGCAGGAGCTGGGAGGGGGACAATGCAGGAGGAAATGGGACATTTGTAATACTTTCAACAATAGAAATAAATTTTTAAAAATAAGCTTAAAATATATTTCTTTGTTGAATGGCTCTCAGGATGCTAATGGATAAATTGGTCCCTTCAACACAAGAGTTCAATCCAATGTGAGAACATCCTTTGACTGGAAGAAAAAACATCCCTTCTGAAAAGCAGAAGTGCACTAAGCAGATTGACGGTCTGTCTGTGTTACTGTTATTGGCTCCGGACCCTTGGGAAGTGGGGAGAATTCCAGATCAACTGAAGCTCTAAAAGCTGGTTTCCATTTGAGTACCTGGAAAGTAGTCAACAATCATCTCCATTTAACATTTCCTGTAGTTTATGAGATAAGAAAATTCCCTGAAGGTTTTAGCAGACCTGCTGACTAAAGATCAGGGAAGGTTTGCCCCCACTGATCACGGGCAAAACATACTGTTGAATTTATTGACATTTCATTTTATGCATTTAGCATGCAATATCCTCTCCAAATAGATCTAATCTACCGCTTTTACAATGTGTAATGGTAGGCAGCATAATTTAATTTTTTTTTTTTACTACGAGGGAATGTAAAAAATAACTGTGCCAAGAATGAATTATTTGAATTTAACACACACGCTGCAGCTGGTCACTAAAACCCATTTGTGACTTGTCAAAGAAATGTGTGGAATCACAGAATCATTTTCCCAGTTGTAGCTGCCTATTTGTGTGTGCAGAAATTGAACATTTCTGATTGGATTTATGAAAGAGAAAGATTTCACCAAGAAACTCCTTTAGCACTCAAAATACCAAAATAACAAATTTGAAAACCATGATACTTGCATTTGGGCATCACTTCTCCTTCATACTTCAAACTGCTTCTACAAGTTTCAAACTGCTTCTACAGCAATATCAACCTTATTTAAAAGATGGGGAAATTGGTGTACGACAAACAATTTCCTCAAGATTGTGTGTCAGTCTGATAGGGACCTCGGGAAATTAAGACACCAACACCCTCTGTTCCCCCTGAAACACAATGAGCACAATGTTTTCAGACTCAGAATTTCTATTTCAAGACCTATGTACTATTTACCCACCAGCCAACCAGCCACCAACCCTGACTGGACCAAATTGTCATTCATTTCAGCTATGGCCACCTTGCCAGCATCGTAGCCTAAATGAGATTCTTTATCTACTTTCTTCCACTGCCACGCTTCCACTCTTTTATCCTGGGGTTACTGGAAGTCATGATATCATATAGACATACTGGCTGCCCCAAGAATTCATGTTGCCTGACATCAGCTGCTCCTCAGCAATACTTTACTTACCTCTTATTAACTGTTAGTGCAGTTGGGAGGAGATGCAACACTCCCTCTGCCCCATCTCCTCTCCCATAACACTTGCACACCAGGTCTGAGAGGTAGGAGAAATAGAAGTCATTGTTCACAACAAAAAGCAATGAGATTCGGCATCATACAAGGAAGCTTCTCTCTTTCTCTCCAACTCTTAGAGCCATCTCTGCATTACATCTGATGACTACAAAGCCTTCTAATATTGCTCTTTCCTGATACTGGCTGGTTTTCTTGCCAGAGAGTCTGTTGGATTTATTTCAGATTGATGTCACCTACTAATTAAGAAAACATTCCCTGAATCTGCATCCTGAGGCAACAGTAGACATCATACTTCCTAGACTTTTCAGCGAAGTCAAGTGGGAACTGAAGCACCCAGGACTGAATTTGCTAAAGAGGAGGGTAAGGCAGACTCTCTGAGATACTCATGGTGGGGCAGGCAAGCTCAGAGAGTCTGTGAAGTGCAAAAATCATTTCACTGATGTTACCATTGGCAGCACTGAGGAAAAAAATAAGTCTCTGGCTCATCAGTCAACTGTTTTTGACACAGAACAAATATTCCCATGGATTGTTAAGGATCTGGCTGATTTTTCATGAAAGTTAAGATGGTATATGAACTAAGTAAAATGACAGATTTTAGCCAGTCCACAGACTCCTGTAAAGAAAAAGGCCCAAAGCAAACTTCATATAAGATGTGACTTAAGATTTTTCTTTATACAATTCACTCTGGACGATAGAAATATCTTTGGAGAGTCTCATGGAATTTGTTTCAGTACATTTTTATTCACACTGTGTTGTAAACATGAATCCCTGACACCTGGAAATACTGAGTCCTAGATATAAAGCTGCTAACACCTAGTTGTATGATTTTTTTGGTGGGGCCACCATAATTTGCCCATTATTTGTTATCTATTACTAGAGGCCCGATGCATGAAATTCATGCAAGGGGCTCGGCCCTCGCAGCCCTGGCTGCCTCAGCCTCCCGGCTTCATCCGGAAGGTTGTTCTGCTGTTTGGTTTAATTAGTATATTAGCTCTTTATAATATAGGATTTATTAGAAGAAATATTCTGGTGTGCTGTGTTGAAATGGAGTCCAACACTGTAACAAAGACTGCATGAATGACAGCAACAGTCTATTAGCAATGTCTGTCATGGGTGAGAGTGTGTGGGCGATGGAAATGAAAGTACATATAGTCAATATTTTTAAGTAAATGATCTAAAATTTCTTTAATTCAAAATTTTGAACTTATTTTTTTTAACTTTCTATATTCCATGTGCACAGTATAGGAGGCTATTTAGAAATTCTAACATTTAAATAACTGGAGTTAAATATTACCTGCCCAAAGCACATGTTCCAAAAAGGCAAAAAGAACAAGAGCAGGGTAGATGAAAATAGTTTTATTGGGAAATATACCCATACACATCTTTTGTGATATCCCCATTTTCTCCGCTCCCCCCCCCGCAAAAAAAAATCAAGATATGAGCAGAAAATTTCCACCTGGAAAAAAAATACAGTTACTGTCAAGATTTTAAGTCAATAGTGCATCATTGCTAACCAAGCATATGCTGTCACGAAAAAGGAATTAGTGAAAAGTGCTATTCTGACAATTTATTGATAAACATACAATATGGGTGGATTAACAAAATTTGGGAAAATAATGATAAAATAGCTAATATTTCTATCCATTTTACAAAATGTTGAACACCTAACACAATGATGATGAGGATAACTAGTTCACATTTATTGAACATTTATTGTGTGCCAGGCTTAATTCTAGAAGCATTTGATGTATTAACTCATTTCATAACTTTCAGTGAGTTCCAATTTAATCAATTTAATAAATAAATGCATTATATCACTTAATTATTATGACAACTCTAAGAAATAGGCATTATTTTAATACTAATTTTACAGATAAGAAACTGAGAAAACAAGAGGTCAAGTAAGGTAAACAATGTCAGCGCTTGGATCCAGATGGTCTCAGTCTAGAACTCCTGGGCCTAAATCATCGCACCAGTGTGTGGAGCAGAGTGGAGGACTCCAAGCATGAACCTAACAAATCCAAGCCCCTGTACCTGTGCATGGCCCGACTGTGAAGCAGGAGCCATTCTGGAAGTTGTACATGAACTTTATGAACAAGCCTTTTGCTTTCTCCGGATTTCAAAGGAAAGCTCTGAAGGGCTGCTCTCAGCCTATTGTCAGGCTCTGTGGAAAACACAGAAGAAAAAGAAGGTGAAGTATTTTTAAGGAGACAACTCGGGTGGAATTGCAGGTGGTCAAGGTATTTTTTTGCAGATAGTTCTCCTCAAATTACGTCATGAGTTCTTGTTTTGTTCACTTTTAGGGCCTACCCTCCTGATTCTTCCTTCTGAGCTCATTCATTGTAAATAGGTCAACAAGTATGTTTGGGGACCTTCCATGTGTCAAGCATTGTTCTGGGCCCTCTAGAGCTGTATCATGCTCAGAGAATTCAGAGAAGCAGCCAATCAGTATGTGGATGTCTGGACAATTATCTAAATTCAGTTCCCTTTAGCATTCAAGATCTTTAAACAATCTCTGTTCTTTCATCAGGTAGACTCAATTCACAACTCATTTTATGTTTCATGATTTCATGCCCATAAATGGCAATTTAGGCTTCCAATATTTTGCTGATTCTGTGTGGGCTAGACTACAGAATCCCATTCAAACAATCTGCCTTTTCATGTCAAAATCATTACAAGGAATCATTATCAGGATCTAAGAATCAAATTAGACTTGATTTTATCTGTGACAGTATTAAAAGCATGACACTAATGACATACAAGTAGCATAAATCTGAACTCTGAAATAAGGATTTTTGTTTGAGGAGAAGAAATATTTAAGGAAAAATGAAGTATATCAACAAACTGAATCAAATGTGATGACTGGTTCCTTGTCTACTTGAGAGATTTCAAGGCCAGAGATAATGTGGGATATACCCACCACAGTCACAGTTGAGTTATTTCAGCAGGTAAAGATCAAGAAAGGGGCACTAGCTATAAGAGTAAGAGTTGAGATGCAGAGAGAGGACTTTGCGGGGGGGCAGAAGGGGGACTAGAAAGATTTGACAGGAAGGAAGATTTGATCATGACAGTAGAAAATCTTTAATGTCTTCTAAAAAGTATTATAGATAGTGGGAAACCTTTGAAAGGATTTATTTATTTTTAACAGAGGAAATAAAATAATCATCACTATAGAGATATAGTAATCTTGAATTAGACATAGCAAGGTGACTTGGCAGATTGCAAAGACTTGGATAAAATGGATGATTTGTGCTATGTTGGTAAAGTAGAAGAAAGTTCAATATGTACTCAGAAACTTGACTGATTATTTAAATAGGATCATGCCCTACAAGTTAAAAAAAAAAAAGTGAATCAGGAATAGAATCTGCAACCCATTCTGGTTTGAAGACCTAGTTCTGTCATCCAATAGATACTGTAATAGTGAGGAAATGCAAAGAGAAACAGAATCTGTATACAATTCTAGAGTTATCTGAGAAAGAGAGGGAGAGAGAGAGAGGTGGTATGAAACTCATATGTTTCCGTGTAAAACACAGTCCAGTGGGAGGCAATTTCACTGTCATTCTCACTGTCACTCAATCATTCTCTAGCCAAAGTTAGTAATCATTTACCTGCCCAACATCCCAAGTTTCAATAAAACTGAAGCATACATTACCTTTTTGATGTTGAAGAGAGACCGACAACCCATGTCAAGATTTGATGCAAAGTGCAAAGCAAGGCTGATGAGAAACATAAAGGCCAAATTGCTCCATCTCTCTGGTGTCACTGCCCAACTCTGTGGCCCTTGTGATCCCTATCATGTTGCTGCAAGTTTTAACACTGAATCAAGCACTGCCAGATTGGAGTGGTAGAGTGGATAATGGGCTTCACTTTTCTAACAGACCTTATTCTTGAAGTACAGTCAAGAAATGACTGGCTTTCAATTCACTAGAATGTAAACTCCATGAGTGAAGAGAATTGACTTGTGTTTGTCCACCACCATATCTCAGGTTCATGGTAGGTACTTCATTAGCACTTGGTGGATAAATGATTGATTTAATGAACAAAATCTAAATAAGCTTTTATTTACATACATACAATTTACATTAAATAAGTATATATTTGTATATAAATACTTATATTAGATATCATACACACACATACACTGTGTAATTACTGTCACTAGAACTTAGCTCCAAAAAAAAAGGAAATTTAAACCACATGTTGAGAATATAACTATGTGAAAATAAGAATTGAACTTTGGCTATTAAGATTTACGTACTTCTAGGAAATATGGCTTTTATTATTAGTATTGGTTTTTAAACTTTGAAATCATTAGATTTTAGGGTAGCCTCATTTTCCTAATTGGTCCAAAATTCCTGCTCTGGTAACAGTTTTCACTGTAAAATCCAAGTAAAAATCTTTAACACACAACAAAGTGGGGATAAGGACAAGGGAGCTCAGTAGATAGAACTGATCCTGGTCTCCTGCTCCTCCTGTGTCCCCTCCTTGTGGTAAAGCACCTCCACCTACCAAGTTGCCTAAATCGGGAAACCAAGAGTCTCCCTCGGGCACTCTCACTCCCTCAGGCCCACAATTAGACAGGTACCAAAATTGGGCAGTTTCACAGTGATTTTCAAGTTATGCCCAATGGGGTGAGTGGAAGATGGAGGGCAGAAGCTCAGCTTCAGCAAAACATCCCTGCTATGTGGTTCCTTATAAGATTGCAAGATTTTGTTGGAGAAAAAGAATTCCACTGCAGTTTTTTGCAAACTCTAACTAACACTTATCTTTTGTGTCTATCTCCTCTTTTCTATGCCACTGCCTTTGCCTCCTCAGTTAGGCCTTCATCGTGTGCAACTTGAATTATGACAAAGGCCTACTCAGTGATGCCTCACCAGAGGTCTTCCTCCTTCCTGTTCCTGCTCCATTCTTTCATCAGATAACCATTTGTTTCTTTTCTCTTTTCAAATTTTTGAATAAAGTACTGTACCTTTGCATAGAAAGCAAATAATCTACAATCTCTTTGTTGACAACCTGTCCAGCTCTTTCCTCACCCATCACTTCTTCCCCTGTCAGTGTCCCACAATAATATTATAATATTATTTTCTTTATCATATTATGCTGTACTAATACAGAGCCCCTATCTCTATGCCTTTGTGCTTATTGATCCCTCTACCTGTCTTTGTGTGTCTTTCCTTTTGTTTAAAACCCAACTCAAGCACCACCATCTCAGGCGAGCCTTGGTACCAACATAAGATAACCAAGAGGTGATTATGTTTTTGGAACCACATGCCAAAATATAAATTTTCAGGGACTCCAAGTTCTCATCTTTCTATTTTTTAAAATAAAAGTTCTCATTTTTCTTTTCTTTTCTTTTTCTTTTTCTTCCCCCCCCCCCCGCCCCAATGCTTTCAGTGTATGAATTTTATGGCATTCAGCTTTGAAGAAAATGAACATAACTTGGCATTCATCATGTGTAACTTGGATTATGGATTAGAATAAACATAATCTAACCAATTATCATTTTTTAAGTATAAGTCTGTGCCTTCAGGAGTTTATAGTCAAAGTGTGGAGCTAAATTATGAACTTTACCAGGACTTTCCAGAATGAATATATTTATCTTTGTCATCAGCCCACAAAATCAGAAAGACCCTAATATTGGAGGCTATACAATTTTTCCAGTTGGTTTCACTTGCCAAGTAACTCACTCCCTTGTGTTAGGTGTTTTGTGATGGAATATACCCTATCTCATTTAATTATCATGATTATTAATATCAAATATCTTTTCTATTATTCTAAAGAATAGAAAATTTGGGTATTAAAACAAAAATGTGAGATCTGTTCATATTGAGAGTCTAGAATGGCTAAGATAAAAGCAAGGCAGCCAAAACTAATAGTGTAGTGGATAAACCTGTAATATTTACAGTTACAGAGTTAGCACTGAGTTTGTAATGCCTGCTCTCCTGAGGTTGTTTAGTTTCTCCAGGTGCAATGCTTGCAATAGTGTACCTGCGATCAGAGAGAGGTGCGAGATAAATAAACATGATCTAACCAATTCTACATGTTTTTTTAAAACCCACTACAATTCCCAATTTTTAATACTTTAATAAACAGCTCCTTTCTTGTTGACATATTAACATTTACAGAAGTACTATCTGAAGGTGGATGTAAATGAATACAATGCCTAGTCCCAGACCAATGCCTTCTATGTAGTCATCATTAATTGTGTCTTAACCTGACCTTTTATTTTGCAGTTTATGAGGCTTTTCTTTCTATAGTCAAAGGCCTTCCTGGTCTTGGTCCAGATCCAGAAAACTCTTGAACTCTGTGGATCTGTAGTGCATGCTTTAAGACACTGATGGTGCATTCTCTCCTCGTGCAGTGTGATGTGACTGTTTCACCTCATGCCATCTGTGCCTGAGATTTTTTTTCTTGCTGCTACCACTGGTTTATGCTGCATTTACAGAGTCACCTTGTGATGCATCAGCGATGTAATTGCCCCTTGGGTGTCCACACCCTCCTCCTCACCCACCGCAGCTGCCTGCTCTAGTAGAACCCAGGTGCAATCACCTAGTTCTTTTCCGCCTTGTGGTTTTAGCCCCTAAAATTCAAAAGGAAATGCACCAAATCTGACAGGAGGTTGATGAGCTAAAGGTAACTTTTCTCACAATAGCAATATCACAAGGTGCTTTGTTACCCACTTATGAAGCTGCCCTTTGTAGCTGGAATGAGTATTTGTACAACTGTACTTAGGCATTAGGCATGTTAGACAATTTGCACTCTCTCCTAACTCCATCTAAGGAGGCATTGTCTCTTTATCTTTTGCTATGAGCCCAAACCTATATGGGTATATTTCTAAACTTTCAAAAAGTGTCGAATATTTACTGCAAAAATGGCGAGATATGGTATACTGGAGTCAATATTATTTGTTTCTTTATCATAGAACATCCCTTATTCCAATGCAAGATGGGAATTGTTTATTTGGGTATGCACTCCTTCTATTTTGAGTCCATGGGGTCAGTATGGGATGATACCCCAAGATCCATGGGCGACTCAGCCTTAAGTCAAATCATACACCAAATTCTTGTTTTGATGGCAGTAAGTTCAGGGGTGGACATATGATCCAAGCTCATGAATTCAGAGCGAACCTCAGATCTGACTTACCCACTTGACATGGACCTGAAAAAAATATGAGGCAAGAACACTGCAGCTATCTTGTGATCAAATGGGACTATAAATGAAATCAATATGCCATATAGGGAACAGTAGAGAGAAAGCTAGTTCTGAGGATACAGGCTGAAATCGGAATGCAGCCCACCCTGAAGGGCCAACTCTCCCCAGACTTCCCACTCGTGTAAGCCAGTACATGCCCTCTTCTGAACGCGTATTTAAGCCAGGTTGAGGTGGGCTTTCTGTCACTTGCAAAAGAAAGAGTACTGTCGGACACTGACTGGTACTCGGTGTTCAGTTTAAACATACAGGTAGTTGTCCATTGTCAGGGTGTTGAGCCCAGTATAATAAGCAAATACCCTCCATGGGCTCTTCTGATAAGCTGCTTCTTATGTGAGGGGCATAGTTACCTCCAGTTCTTCTATTCACTATCCCTCTCTATTGATCACTTACATTTAAATATCACTTTCTTTTTTAAGGAGCATTTAATATTTTGAAATGATTTTCTTTACTAAAGCAACCACCAACTAGTTATTGTTCTGTTTTTACCAACTCATACATTAACTTGGTTATCATAAATAATACCACTTCGCCTAAAAAATTATTCTTTCCAACTTCCAGTGGAGGTGCAAATTTCTCATCCAGCCCTGAGAGTTTCTGTCCTTTAGGTTATAATTGCGGGAAAGAG
>NW_006294421.1:1689529-1694990 GCF_000327345.1 Myotis davidii
AGAAACACTAATTGATCCTTAATGAGGACAAAGATTATTTCGTCACACCATGTTGGAGCTAGACTTATTTTAAAATAGATTAGCTCGTTGCTTCTCTTCTGTTCTCTTTAGGAAACAACCAAGCAAATCATGTGTGGCCCTTTTGTCCTTGTGATTTAATCTCAACCTCATTATCCTGCTATTAGGCAAAAGCTGGTATAGTTTTAAATAAATGTCACTTACCATCAGAGCCTTTCTACATAGAGAGTTCACTCACCCTTCAGTGAGAAAGAATTAAGAATATTTCAGAAGTACTTATAAAAAATTTTAAAGGGTACAATAGAAAAAAAGGATATGTTGTTTGTTTCTCCTAAAAATTTCAAGCAATTTATATAGAAACAAAAAATGGTAATAGCAAGTATATTTATGAAATTTAAAGGTGAGAGTCATAGCTTCCCTCTGTTCTTCTATGAAAAAGTATTAAGATATTAATAATAAAGACTGCTTTCTCCCGAAGGAGGAAATATTTGGCTACATTTAGATAGGCGCATGTTTCAGAATGTCTTTAAAGTGTAAAATAAACAAAACAACTTTTCTTAGAGGAAAGGTTATTTGATACAGTGCTGTTCCCCCTTCCATGCATATCCTCTTTAATGAGGTAATACTGTCTGTTCATTTCCTGTCTGGGGACTTTTTGCAGAGATAGATATATTCCGAGCATGTTTATTTACCAGCTACTATTTCTTTCTTCAATTCCCAGCGGGAACTTTTCCTACCCACACACTTTAATGAGGAGAAAAAGTGTTAAAAATACAACTATATCCTTTTTAACCATAAATAGAACCACTTGCTTATGTGCTTGCTTTAGCTAACAACTTTTAATTTTTTTATCAACTGGTTTTTCTAAATTTCTCTTCTAGATTTGAGCAAAGCAAAGGAAATTTCAGTTCCCTTATCACAGCCTCTAACCATATGACAACATTTTATCACCAAAGTCCACGGGAAGAAAACATTTTTTTTTGAGTAGGGTGGTTCTGTGTGTTACTTCTCTCCTTAGGAGTCCTTTTTCTTTTTTCTTTACCATTTCCCCAGCATCTTTTTTTTTTTAACCCTTCCAGTTTCCACACAATCCCAGAAAAATCCTTTGTTCACTGTCAGGTCAACAAGAAGCCAAATTAAAAACTAACAACTTTTGAATTTCAACAGCTAGACAAAGTGAATGTTGACTAAGAAGCAGAAAAAAAAAGAAAAGAAAAGGGGGAAAAGACCCTAAGGGAAGAAAAGGCCAGCTGAGGGATTTGGAGGGCAGCAGCTCCAGAGGGGCCAGGCTGCCTCGTTTGATGTGGGAGGTCTGAGCACAACCTGCTGGGATGCTCTCTGGGACATCTCATTAACCGTGTCATCAAAGCCCCCTCAGGTCCAGCGAATCATAACATTATCTCTGACATTACCACACAGATACAAGGTTCCCGAGGCAGTCTATAAACATGCCTGTACTAACCAATTCATCGTGGCTTGACACCCCGGCAAGGGCTGGATGCCCTTTAGTGAGCTCCGTGAATTGCCCCAGTCATTCATCAAAGTTTCTTGGAGTGCATTTCACACAGCATTAAATTTAATTAAAGCAACATTGACTGCATTGTAATCCTCAGGAGGCTCTTTGTCAGACGGATCTGGAACACTTTCAGCTTAAAATATCTATTGTTTTCTTGGAGTTTTTCTTGGTTGTTGGGTTTGGAGTGTGAACTTTTTTTTTTTTTTAAAGGTTGGATATCCGGATCAGACTGAAGTGATGGTGACTTCCTTTTCATTACTTTTTCCTTTCTTTCTCACTTCATCTTCTGCTGCTGCTTCTTCCTCTTCTTCTTTCTTTAAATTTCCAAAATTAAAAAAACCTAAAAAATTGCTATCAAAGGAGTTTCAAGATAATGCATCACAGTAAGTTAAGTAGCCTTGTGACCCCAATAATGCCATCCACGCATGTTATTAAGAAAACACACACATCAGACATGCTTACATCAATGGTGAAGGAGCCCAGCACAGACTTGGAAGGCTCCACATCAGAGATGGCTTCCAAGATATTTTTTTTTAAATCTGAACGTCATGCAGTTGGTGTCCTTGGTGATGTTTATTAATAAAAAAGCCCTCCATAGGTGGGCTTCAGGAAAATAAAGGAGTTTTCTTTTCATCAGCAAAGAAAATTTGATGGCATGGAGAGGAGAGCATATCCAAGAAAGTCAGTGAGCTATTCTAATATCCTTTAGTACTTGTATCATAACTAAGCTACTTAGGGAGTATGTGGCTGTGTGTGTGCGACACTGTGTATGAGTGTGAATATGATGTGGATTGGTTAGAGGGATAGAGAGGAGGAAAAATAAAAAATAAAATGAAACTAGTGGGGAATTTCAGAGTATGCCTTTACCTCGTGACATTTATAAGCTAATTTTTGAAAAATATATGCATTCTAAGCTTAATTCTCCCTCTACACTTACCCTTCCAAAAGTAGGCAAGAATGAAGGCCGAATGACATAATTTAAGGCTCACAATTTGAGGCCAGTAAAGTCTGGTTTAACCAAGACCAGATTGATCTAATTGGAGAGTTAACATTTTCCTTTCAGGGACTATTCACACTAATTTTATTTGTCTGTTCTCACCTATTAGGTGGTTATATTAATGACTTGATTTCTCCATTAAGCTTCCATGGATTCAAGTCTATGAATTCAGTGAATTAGCTTTGGTAGGCATTACTAGGTAAACTTACATACATCAAATCTATTTTTCCAAAAAATCTTGTTTCCATTTCTTAGTCTGCAAAATAAAAAAATAAGATCTATCTTACTATATTCCTAAAGATACTGTAAAGATAATACAAAATAATGTGCATAAAATTATTTGAATAGAATAAATGTGCTTTGTAACTATAGAGTGATTTTTAAAGTAAAATATCAACTAAAAATAGTGACAAAATTGTGACTTTTTTCTAAATTGAAACATTTATACCCTGATGACTGATTTGAAACTCAAAGCATCTTTTGAATTTGTATGATAGTGAGTAGGGGAGGAAGAAGAGGTTGAGAAATTAGAAAGAACTGGTATACATTTTGACCCAACAAAGAAAAAAATAGTTGCAAGTTCATGCAATCATGTAGTGAAAAAATGAGAGCAGAAAGGAAAACATTGTTTAACATATCAGATTGGACAGGATGCCAGGAGGAAATCTACCTTGGAATTAAAAAACAATATTCTGAAATGTCAGGAGGACCCCATGTTGCCTCACAGCGAATATATTGAATTGTTAAAGCAACAAATGTAAACAGTGTTGTGAAGGAGGATACCGGTTTGGGGATTAGGCAAGCCTGGGCCCAAACTTCACCTCCATGTCTTACTAGTTGTGTGATATAGGGCCACTTGCTTAAGTTCAGAGCCTGGGTTTCATATCCATAGTATGAGGATGAGCTTAGACATTTCTTATAAGGAGTATAGAAATTAATGCACGCAAAGCCTTAGCAGGGAGATTGTCATGTTGTAAACTCTGATTCTAAAGGGAAGACTTTGAAGGAGAAGGTGTATGGATTGTATGATGGAGTCAAACTAGTTTCAAGGACAATAGGCCAGCCTGAGGCCCACAGTCTATTCTGTGACTTTATAGACTATGAAAGCACATTTGCCCAATTGTCCCAACCCCTCTGTCCAGGATGGCAGTGCTATTTTCACAAAAGCTTTTGGTGGACTTTCATGAAGTGGGGAAAAAATCATTGCCTTCTGGGAGCTAGTTTGTAACTTCGATAGAGAGTGGGATTGGGGAAATGTACAAGGACCACTGAAGGAGATAAAGGTGCCCAGGCCAGTAGGGCAGCTGGATTGAACATATAAGTATCAAATTACATAAAGAAGCATATCTATAAAAAGGAATTATTTAACCATGTAAGTTTTGAAAAAGGCACCTCAGGGAGGCAGATATTATTAATGGCCATCCTAACAGCCCTTAGGGGAGAGACCTTTATCAATGGAATTTAGGGCTAGATTCTACACTGTCCTATGCCCACTGCATCATCCAGAGTTCAACCAGAGAAACAGAACCAAGAAAAAGAAGATATGTATAAAAGATCTGTTGCTAGGAACTGGTTGCACAATTGTGGAACCTGACAAGGCAAGTCCGAAATCCATAAAGCAAGTCACCAGGAAGCACAGACTGGACCTCTCAACATGAGCTGAAGCTGCTGCCCAAAGAAAGAATTTTTACTTCATCCAGGGATGCCTCAACTCTGCTCTTAGGGCCTTCAACTGATTAGATCAAACCCACCTATGTTATCTATCATAATCTTGCTAACTTAAAGTCAGCTGATTATGAACTCCAGTCACATTTATAAATTATCTTCACAGCAACACCTAAATTGGTTTGAATGAGTAACTTGGGGCTATAGCCTGGCCAAGTTGATATACACAACTGACTACCACACCAACCAAATTAAGACTGAGAGTGAGATTCTAAGCTGTTATAGACTCCATGGTAATATTGGTAATGATATCATAGAATATGATATGCGCATCAAAGTGAGATTAAGAGATAGATCTTATAGTATGATATATCCACCACTTAATGAGGGGCAGCTGCAGAGCAAGTTTGCCGGCTTTGTCCTGCAATATCCCCAAATCACCATGGGAACTCTCCATATTTCTAAAGAAGTCCTTCTTTTAATATTGTAAATTATATAATCAGTACACCCAGAAAGCAACAGTGACCACCTTCTAAGAGCTTGGCTAAGTTTAGGATATCATCATTGGTCAGATTTCATCTGACTCCATGACTCTATATTTTTGACATTTTAAAATCAATCCCTCTTCTTGTGCTATGATCTTCAATTGATATCACCTCCTTGGGAATCTAATACCATCAATAACCTTTTCTCCTTCTATTTCCTTATCCATTCTGGATGATCCTGCACACACAATTTAAACTTTCTTCAATCTCTCCCATTTCAAAAACAAAACAGAACTTCTCCCGTCAACTCCCTCTGTCACCCTCTCTTTCTTTCCAGTCAACCTCTTAAAAGAGTTATTTGTGTGCCTTATTTCCATTCCTTGACTTAACCTTTTTATTTAACCCACTCCACTAAATCCACTGTGATGGCTGTCATCACAGTCATCACTGACCTTCATGTCACTAAATCTAGTAGATATTTTAGGACTCAGCTAACAGCAACATCTGACACCACTAACTATTCATTCCTTTTTAAAACACCCTCTTCCACCTTCCAAAATTTTATAACACATTTTCTTTGTTTTATACAGTCTCCTAGTTTTCTTCCTACATTTTTGGACTCTTTCTCAGTCCCCTATTCTTGCTTATTGTGCTTTACCCAGACTTTAATGTTGGATTTCTTCAGGTGTGTGCTGAGCCTTCTTCTGGCTCCTGGCTCCAGTTATCCTTCTGCTGCTGAATTTCAAAGTTATCTCTCTCTCTCTTTCTCTCTCTCTCTCT
>NW_006294421.1:1695001-1699558 GCF_000327345.1 Myotis davidii
TGTAATTAATAAGAAAAAAAGTAGCTGAAACAAATATAGTTTTTTTTTCATTTCCTAAGGTATAGAGGTAACTTTTGCTGGCATGTTTCAGCTCTTTAATAACATTATGGTTGAAGTCTTTATGATTCTCTTGCCTTTTCTTTTATGTCAGGAATATGGCTGCTGAAGCTCCAGCCATCATATCCATATTCAAAGAGGAAAAATAAAGCAAAGATGAGATAGCACATGTATCAGGGAACAAAGCTTTCCTGACAGTGCCTTAACAAACTTAAGCATATGGCACACGGACCAGATCTTTGTCACATGACCATCCCTATATACAAAAGAAACATAGAAAACAACACTCTTGCTGTTTATATAGCCTGTATAGTAGAGGCAGGCAGAAGAGGAAAGAGCTGGGAATGAGTGTTGGGTAAGCTAACTTAAAGTTCTTCCACACCTTGCCAGACATTTCCATTGAGCTTCCAACTCTCTTTACAGGCTCTCCACTTGGATGGCATTTTTGAAGGAATTTCAGAATCAACATGCCAACAACTCAACTCATGGTATTTCCTCTAAATCTGCTCCTTCACCAAAGCTTTAAAAAAAGGCACTATTATTCAGCTATAAAAGCAAGGAACCAGGACTGTTATCTTTGCATATGTCTGGTACATTGCAAAGTCCTGTCAATGTGGACTTCAACTCCCTTTACTTCCTTCTGTCTAGACCACTCTAGTCCAAACTAATAGCCTCTCTCTCCTGGACGGCACCCTTCTATGCTGTCTTCTATCCAGTTCTCAAAGTGATATTTTCAAACACAGCTAAGATCATGATCTTCTTCTGGCCATGACTTTCAATTATTCTCCAAGTATGAAGACTCTTAAGAATCCACAAACTTTTCATGACCTGCCGCTGCCCACCTCTCAGCTTCATCTCTTAGTCACTCTTCTTTGCTCTTAAATCCTCATCTTGTAGAATTCACTTTGTTTCATTCCATCTCAAGGCCTTTATACTTGATTTCTTTAAAATTTATTATTTTTCTTTTTTGTCTGGAATATTTTCTTCATTCCAAGAAGTTGATTTCTACTTACCTCCACACCTCAGCACAAACATCACTTCTTTGGAAAAGATATTCTTAATCCTTAGACCAAGTTGCATGCTTCTGTTAAAATCACTCAACATTTCTAGTTCTTTTCTATCCTGGGTTGGAGCATAGTTTATCATTTTGTGTTCATTTGCATGACTTTTAGATTAACACCAGTTTCCGCATTAGAATTTAAGCCTCTTGAGGGGAGAGACTATGTTTATTTTTGTCATTACTTTATCTCTAGTGCCAGGTCTGGCACAGGAATTACTACATATTTTCAGGAACTCATATATATTTGTTGAATAAATTTTGACACAGAATTATGTTTATACATTGGCAAATTTTAATTTACTGATTTTTTACTATTTATCTAGCACTGTGATAAGTTTAAATGAAAAAGAATACTAGAGAATTTGAGAAGACAGGATTTGCTAATACTTTGTAAGGGAAAACTCAAAGAAATGAAAGTTTCTGATACTTGTCCCATGCCATTATCTAATTCTGCTGATCATGCCAATTGAAAAGCTGGAGATATTTAAGTCAAGAACAGTACAGTAACTTATTTTGCAAGAAGCCAGAGAAATAGATTATACAATGCTAATCTTTTTATAATCCTTGCTTTGTGAAACCTCCATGAAACCCTTTATGCCCAATTTTCAGGTCTTATAAATTCTCACTTTGCCTGCACACTTCTGTCCTACTACCTCTTTTACCAAACCAATTTCATCTCAACATGATACTGCAGATATAACTTTAAGGAGACACCAGCAAATAAAACTGAAATGAACTCTTTTTGTTCCTTTCTACTTGAGATTAATGCCTCAACGTCAAAAGAAAGGTTGAACTTCAGATTAATAAATGAGCCTAATCTAGACTCCTGTATCCTCCATCCATTCCTACCATTCTTTATTCTTTGAGATGAGGTTCACCTTATCTTTCCCAGAGCTCACTGAGTGTGATATACTAGCTAAAATAGTGCTAATTGGTTAGAGAGACCCTGAAAGAAGGATTGAGTGAATGATCCATGTTAAACGAATGTGTTTGCAATGGCGGGCATGCTGATGTTTCCTGCCTCAGAATCTCCATTTTCTGTTTTATGGCTTGTTCTTTTATTTAGCCAGATCAGCTCCATCTTTATGAATGGCAATAAAATTTCTGCAAGTGGTTTTTCAGGGATGGGTTAATGAGTAGGAGACAACATTGATTGTGATATGAACAATGGCCACCCAGATTTGTAGTATTGGAACTGAGCTAATTTCACTCATTCAGTGCCATTGAAATTTTCATGTGTCCCTCTTGGTCCACTCTCACCCTGCTCTCCTATCCAGAGCTGGATGGGGCATATCCTAGACTCCTAAGCCCTATGACTTCCTTTAGATTCAGCCAGTGATAGGAGCCCAGATAGGAGCTTGGAAGGAGGCAAGAAAGTGAGGTCTGGGTATTTACTAGTATGCCTTGGGCACCTTCCTGTGAGGTCTCAGGGGGTGGGAATGTCTTAGTTGGAAGGACCTTGCTCATAGTGAGTTTGTCCTCAGTACAGGACTCTCTCCCTCTGGGTCTGGTAACTTATCCCTCCTCTTGTTTCTCAGGAACTAACAGGAGGAGAGCTCTCGCCACTGCTGGTCTGTGAATTTATAAGATCTGAGTGACATAGACAAAAGGTCCTCAGCTCTTCCACATTGTCATCTAGATCTGTTTGTTCTTTGGAATTAAATTTAGATACACATTTTCCGCATCTCTTTCTCAACATTCAAGGAGGTGGCATTCTTATCGGGGTCTCAAGGTATGTCTAGAAAGTACCATGTGTTCTGCCTCATGAGAATGAAGCATGCAGATGACGGCAGGTGGGTGCTCCCAGCACTGGCACACTTTCTCTTTGTGCCGGTTTTATGATCTGCATTCAGAAAGTGTCATTCTTACTGTCCTTCTCACTGAGTGTCCAAAGCAGGTGTTCCCAAATGCCAGTTGCAGGGCGAATTGTCTGAGGGTAATTAAATTAAAAACACAGATTCCTGAGTCCAGGGTAATAGTTGTAATCTGGCAAGTCTTGAGTGAGGCTCTGAAATCAGTACTGTTATAAGTTCCCCTAAGTCTTGTCAAGTTTGGGAGCCATTATTCTGTGTCCTACTTCTTCAACCTCCTCTATTTCTTCTTTTTTTTTCTTAAAAATATTTATATAGAGCCTCTAATATCAGGTTTGTGGATTTCCATCTCATTTTATCATCATTTTTATTATCAGTTATTCCTGTCACCTTTATTAGATCAATTTCTTTTGAAGCAATAATATGGATGTCATTCTTCCAAACCCCCAGGCCATGAAAATGCCTATAAAATCACACATACAATTTAAATAAATATGTTAAATTCACTTCTAAATATTTGTATGAAATATATCTTCATCCACACAGTAGATGTATATATCTGAGAACACAATTATTCTCATCAAATTGGTTCCTTAATATTTTTTCTGTATTCTTCTCAAATTATTCTCCTTAGTGTCATATACTAGTATATTATCCTCCAATTATCTGGAATTTCAATTTTTATCTGATCTTTAGTCTCAAGTTCATTTTAACCTCTTGATCATGTCAGTAGAATTTTTTCCCCTCCAACCTAATTTTTTAAAATTTCATAGAAAACAATCTACCACTCCATTCTAGTATTCCTAAATCTTCCATTCTTTTTCAAAGTCAATTTTCCACTAAAAGAAACACCACTGTTTCCCAAGATGTTTAGGGCTTCTTGATGGGCTTTTTCATATAACATCGTTGATTTCCCCATGATTCATCAAAACTGGATAACAATTTGATGACTCTTACCAGGCTTTCCATTAAGTTTCTAAGACCTTTCTCCACTAGATGACACATCCAACCAGGCCACTCTTTTATTCTCTAATTCACGAGTCTTGGGTGCAACTGCTTATCTACCCTGATGCTACTTCCCTCCACTAGGCTCCTGCCATGGGGACAGAAGGTATTGCCAAAGAATACTGCCTTCAAGTCTGCTGTCTTTCCAGTGTTTGCTCCCTGGTACCCTCCAGTCTATTCATTTATGAGCAATTACTCTTATTGTCTTCGCAAACCCAATCTTATCTTGTTCTTTAATAACAGTATCTCTGATTTTTAGCTAAATACATGCCTACCCAAAATAAGACTCATCTGCTCCTGGGTGTGGCCATGCAAGTAAGTTCTAGTGATCTGTGCAATTTTGAAGACATGGCATGTCTTCTCCATTTCCTCCTTGCCTTCTGTGGCACTTTGCTGAAAGTGGCAGCTATTTGGATTACAGAGTTTTTGCCAGGCAGTCTACATTGGACCATGAGGAAAGGGCAACATCCTGGGGAAACACAGGGGTTGGTTGCAAAGGACCTGGGCCTCTCAGCGCTTAGGAACAGAACCAGCATGCAAGCCTGGACCCAGGCATTGCTTACATGTGAGAAAACTAACCATGTTATTTAAGAGTTGGTTATTTGGGGATTTATTTCACTCTCA
>NW_006294421.1:1701213-1726308 GCF_000327345.1 Myotis davidii
ATTATTCTTTTATATTGTTTTTAAGATAAAAACCAACCAGTAGCACCAAAGAGGTATGCCTATTTCAGATGCACATGTGTCCTATGGGTCCTCATAAATAGATAACAGCCTTCATTTGCTTTATAACAAATATGTTTTTCACAAGATTATCTTATAATATCCACATTATGAACCAATGAAACAATTCCATAGCACATTCAAGTTAATTATTTGGTGAGTGGGAGGGGTGAGCAAATATTTAATTGACTTTATTCAAGGATAGATTCTGAGATATTTAGAAGAATGGAAGAACTGCATATTCCTGTGACAATCATTTTCTTCCTTTCTATTAATTGAATAGCTATTATGTGCAAAGTACAATGCTAAGCTCAGGGGACAGAGTCCTCAAGTGACAGCCTTAGTAACTGTTTCTATTTGGGAAGGAAGATGACAGATGTAAATCAGATAATCTAAACAGTGGAGATATAATCATTAACAATGGTGAGTAGGCTAATGGAAACATCTAGGAAGTCAGTGCTAAACTGAGACAAGGTAAGTAAGACTTATCCAGCCAGGGTAAAGGTTGTGGTATCAAGGGGAAAAGAGAGGATAATGGGATGGGAAAGGTGTGGCGGGGTAAAACAGCAGTCATCAGAACAAACAGCATATATGCAGGCCCTGCAGTGGGAGAATTTGGGTACACGTGAGGGGATGGAGAGAAGGCCAGCCTGGCTAGAGGCTAGAGGGCAGGAGAAGAAGTTGTAGGATTAAGACTGGAGAGATAGACAGAAGCCAGACTACACTGCACCTTGTAGGGCAGGATGACGATTTTAAATTTTAACCCAAGAATAGTGGGAAGTCATTGAGGGCTTTGAAACAGGGAGTAACCCAAGCAGATTTGTGTTTTCTTAAATCACTTAGGATGAGGAGCCTGGAGACATTAGGACAAAAGTAAATGTGGAGAGACTTAGAGACCTCTTGTGATGCAAAAGACTATGGTGGCTAAGATTACAGTGTTGTGATGGAAATGAGGAGAATAGATAAAAAAAAAAATAAGATAAATAAATAAACTCTTAGGTACAGAGACAGAAACAGACTCTTAGGTACAGAGAACATTTTGATGGTTGTCAGTTTGGAGAAGATTTAGGGGAATGAGTGAAAAAAGTAAAGGAATTAAGAAGCACAAATTGACAGTAACAGAATAGTCATGGGGATGTTAAGTACAGCATAGGGAACATAGTCATTAATATTAAAACCACTATGTATGGTGTCAGATGAGTACTAGACTTACCAGGGTAATCATTTCGTAAGTTATATAAATGTCTAATCACTGGGTTGTACACCTGAAACTAATATAGTATTGTATATCAACTATAATAGAAAATTTTTTTAAAAAAGCATTTTAAAAAAGAGAAGGGATTTCAGAAAAAAATGTCTTAGATTTCAAATCAACAGGACCAATATTTTTGTCTTCAAGAGACTTAAGTAGCTATTGATTGGCAGTGATCTTGAGACAACGTTTCCTAACAAGTCCTTGGAGTGCAGTTATTTTATGTGGCAAGTTAAGTACAGGACTGTATGCTTTAAGAGCCAGCTATGCTGAGGATAGAATGAATAAAAGCTAAGCAGCCTTGGACAGAAGCCATCTCATCTCCCTTTGAAGATGAGTAGACAAGACCCAGGGAAGGGCCAAGATTCTCTTCAAGAAATATTTTTTTAAATTCATCTGAATGCAAAGAACTAATAACAAGACATTCATGTCCTCTGCCATGTAATGTGGGTGGTGAGAATTCTAATTGGACAACTTACATAACAGATTTTTCTACCATATCCATTAAAAATATCAGTAAAGCACTCATGCCACACGCAATTTCTGTTGCACTTTTGTGTAACTTCTTGTGCCTTCAACAAAATGAGCAATGCAATTTTTCTCACTTTTCTAAGTGAAGTGAGTTGCTACTAAGAGTGATCAGATTGAAACTGAGGTGATTTTCGAGCAATAATGATTTAAGTTTTGGATGAGTTGATCTTTAGTCCTTCTTTCTAACAATATCTAGAGAACAAGGCCAGATGTCAATAAAGGCCACTTACAATTTTTCATCACCCGAAAAGTGCTTACCGTTATCGCCTCTCGTAGTCTGATCTCTAGGGTGTCCATTTAAATCTTCCAATTATCATTTTAAAAGGGGATGGTAGAGCCCAGCCCAGTTTTAGCCCACTGGGAATGTTCCTATCTTCCATCTATTACACGGAATCAATTATCAGGAGTCTTCATGGAGTCTTCTTAGGGCAGTGGTTCTCAGCCTTGGCTGCACATTAGAATCACCTGGGAATCTTTTTAAAATCCTGATTTCTGGGCCTCATCCTCCAGAAATTCTGTTTCTTTTTGTTATGAGGGGAGGCCACGACGTTAGTAACAAAGAAACAGAATTTCTGGAAGATGAGGCCCAGAAATCAGGATTTTAAAAAGACTCCCAAGTGATTCTAATGTGCAGCCAAGGCTGAGAACCACTGCCTTAGAGCTTAGAGCACAGCTGGTTCCCATTCCCAGAAATGAAGGCTGTAGCCCTGACAATACCTCTCTAGCCCAACCTAGCCACACATGAAAATCAGAGCTAAGACTTATGTGGCATATATGGGTAAGGCACTGTTCTAAGAGATTTTTCTAGCTTCAAAACCAACTTATTTTACCAATAAGACCAAGGCACACAGCTAGGATAGGCCCAAGGTCACGGAGCTAGGATGTCGATGAGCCAGGATTGAACTAGGCACTCTCCTCGGGTTTCTGCACTCTCAAACGCCCTCCTCGGCTGCCTGGGCTGCCATGCTTAAGAAACGGTCAACCAGTTTAGATGGAAATGTGTAGTAGCATTTCCTAATTGGTTTTTCTTTCTCTCTTATATTTTTTTCCTGGGAAAATCGATGTTTGCTCTGTTTTTGCCAAAGCAAATGCAGTGATGCTCCGCGGGCCACATGGCTCTGAGCACAGGTGAGGCTTCCACACCACAACTCACACTTCAGCTGAAAAGTCAACGAAGATGGGGCTTGAGGCACGACACATTGTTGTGGCATCTCTTTTGCCATTAAGTTTGCTGAAGTTTGATGACAGGATGTTGGTAGGGAGCTTAGTGATGTTTTTTGTTTATTTCAAAATTTGCTTTATTTACACACCAAAGCAAACCACTTAGACACTGTCCTAGGGACCTGTTTCTCTTGTTCATGTTTTAAACAAGTATAGATCTCACACTAGACATAGAGAAAGGCAGACTCCATGTGCTCAATGGGTTTGCATTTAGAGGAACCTGTACACTCAGTGTGCCTCCTGAAGGTCCCCCCAGAAAGGTCTGCTTGTGCTTAGAAGTCAGTTGTTGGGTATCCTTGACCTAGTTTCCTATTTCTCAGGAAAATTTAGACTATAGGCAGGAACTGCCTCCGTTTCCCTTATCCAATGCATAAATCTATCTGTATTTCCTGTTTTCCCAGTCTCAGGTGGGCCTCTATGAGGTGGGCTGAGGAAGGAGGACCTGCTGGTGCAGGAATAATGAGCAGGAAGAAAATTCATAAGCATTCCTTAGAGTATAAAAAAGTATACTGTAAAGATAATATTTAAATATTAAATAGATAATTAGAAGAAATAGATATATTAAAATAAACATTGCTAGGTCTATTGGCTGACAACTTGTTATATATGAGTAAATAAATAAAATATTCATATATGCATACATGCAGCTAAATCACAATTATACCAATCCAGGTTCTTGGTTGCTAATAATTGAAACTGACTATGTATAAGTTAAGCTAGAAAGAAATTTATTAGAAGGATTTTAGGTAGAGATGCCCATGAACCTGTCTTGTGAAACAGGGCCACCTATTTTGGTTAAGCAGGTTGTACACTGCCCAAAGGCACTTGGCTGAGGGGGTAATGAGAGGATGAAATCCAGCCCTCTTCTGCTCACCAAGCCAAGTGCCCTGGTGTGTGCTATAACAACCCGGAAAAAAGATGCTTTGTGTCTTCGCACAAAAGCTCCATCTACTTGCCAGGCTGTGCATCCAAGGGCCTGTGTCCACTTGGAGGAATGCCTTTCTCTAATTTGCACAAGGGCGCTGTCTCTTCTAGCCATGGCCTGGTCAAAGAGCTAACCTGCTTAGCTGCTGATTCACAATCCTGACACAGCTGACCCCCCTGGATCCATGACAGAGCCCCAACCACTGCAGTCATTTGGAAGCTCTTCCTGTTTTTACTTCGCCAAGTCTGAGATCCCAAATGGGAGAGGTCAATTGGCCAAGCTTAAGCCTTGTACCCACAACCTATTGTCTGGAATATTAGAAAACAAGTGTCTGTTTTTTTGATGTTTCCAAACCCACAGTAGTATATTCCATTTTATAGAAAGCCAAATTTCATGCCAGTTAGTTAAATGTTATATTTAAAAAAACAACAACAATAAAGAAAAATTAGATATTTGCCAGATCTAAGGACCATGAAAGGACTTTAGAAACATGAAACAGAAGAAGAAATCACAAAGGCAAAAATTGATGCATGCAGCACAGAATTAAAACATTTATGTCAAAAATCCTAAAGGATAAGGTAAATGAGAAAATGGAGGGGGCAGAGTAAAACATAACATAAATAAAGTTATAATAAGCTCATCATATAAAAATTTCTCAAGAATCAATATGAGAAATAGCATGTTAAAGAAATGGAATACGTGGAGAAATAAGAGACTGTGAGAAATATTTGGCTTTCCTAGCTGTACGTCCCATCTGGTGGGTGAGAACTTGTGGGGCTGCAGACCCAGGCCTGTGAGTTGCTGTCTACGAGCCCAGCCTGCCGTGCAAGATGAGGATGGTACTGAAAAAACAAACACGTTTGGAAAAGTCAAGTCCAAGAGAAATGACACTGAGAAAGAGTAGACATAAAGTGAAACATTAGCAAAAGATAACAGTCAAGACAAAGTTAAAAAGTTCAAGAGGCTCTCTCTTCGCATTATCTCATTTAATCTTCAAATAACTATAAACTAGATATTTTTATCACTCCTACTTCACAGGAGAGGAAATAAATGTTTAGAAAGCTGAAGGGCCTTAATTTGAACCTACTAATAATGTTCAGTTTATCATTTTAGTGCCCAAAAATATTGCCAATGTACACTGTGACTAAAAATTACAATCATCATTGCCGAAACCTGTTTGGCTCAGTGGATAGAGTGTCGGCCTGCGGACTGAAGGGTCCCAGGTTCGATTCCGGTCAAGGGCATGTACCTGGGTTGCGGGCACATCCCCAGTGGGAGATGTGCAGGAGGCAGCTGATCGATGTTTCTCTCTCATCGATGTTTCTAACTCTCTCTCTCTCTCTCCCTTCCTCTCTGTAAAAAATCAATAAAATATATTTAAAAAAATTACAATCATCATAGCGGATTTCATGTACTATCATGTCTCAGACAATTACACTTAATTTCCAGCTGGATCTTTGGAGCATTGTCAACTGGATGGGCCCTAAGCACCCCGGGAGTAGGCGTGTGGGTGTTCGGATTTACTGTGCCTTGTCTCCTCCCCTGCTTCTGTCCGGACAACCTCAGACTTGGCTCAACCTTTTTTCCTAAGGAACAGCGGACAGACAAAAACCCTCCTCCTTGGGTAGAGTGCTTCTATAGAGATGCTAAGCGGATTCTTTGAGCCCCACCCCCTTCCAGCCTTTCCCTCAAGCCACCCTCCCTCTTCCTCCCTCTTTGCAGCTGCAGAATCACCAGTACATCCCAGCTCATTGTAAGTGACCAGACTAGGCAAATAGGAAGACGAATGGTTAGTCAGGGAGATTTGGGCCACCGTGATGGGAAAGGTGCAGAGGAAAACATTATGGCCCAAGCCCCTTTGAAGCATGCTGACAGTTGACAGATGAGCATCCATAAAATGACAAAGGCCTCCTGTGTAAGGCGCTCTGCCACCAGCGTTCCTCCCTGGGAAACGAACTGCCCTCAACTGTCCGTGGAAATATTATTTATTTTTTGCTGGTAATTATTCTCGTTTTGTGTCTCTAACCACAGAATAGCCTCCACTTAGCTAGCATATGTGGGTTTTCTCTGTCCTGGTGACTGCCACCACTCCTGCCCACAATCCTCTCAATCAGAAGTAAGGAGTAATCCTGTTGATTAAATGATTATAACAGGGCAGTAAACGGGAATGTTAACTGTGATCTATTTCTGTTTCCCAGGGACACATATGGAGAGAATCCTAAGATTCTTTTTAAAGTAGTGTCAGTGATCCCTAAAGATCCGTGAAGCAGTCGGCACATATTTACAAAGCTTTGAGTCTGCCGCAAACAATGGGCATTAAAAATGATGCTGTGTGCATTCTCCAGGACGCCCTGCTGATGTGACTGCGTAGTGTTTCCTATTCTGTTTATTTTGTCTGTCCCTTTGCTTTCTGCAATGGAGAATATTAAAAGAGGAGGAGAGGAAACAAGACAGAGGGAACCTGAGGGGGTCGGATGTTGGGACAAACTGTGGCAGCTCTAAATAGAGAGAGGATCTTCTGTCCTGTAGGATTTCTTTAACTTGGGAATCCTCCCAGAAATCCGCAGGAGGCATTTTCCCCTCTCGGTTGATGGCTTTGGATTCAGGGCCTCTCTTGATCTTTTCTCCCTACAGCAGGCTGTCCAATAGGATTTTCTGGGATGATAAAAGTAATATATATGGTCTAATAGGTGATCTCACGTGGCTGTTAAGCATTGGGAATATGGCTAATGTGACTGAGGAACTGGATTTTAAGTATTTGGTTGTAATTCATTTACATTTGGATTGGAGTACGTGTGTGTGACCAGTGGCATCAGACAGGGCAGCTCCAGAGCCACCCTCCTGCCCACCTCGGTGCTGCACATGAGTATTCAACTGCTGTGGGTGTAAACTTCAATGGGGGAACTAAAAATGAGACACACACAGACTCGTATATGATTCAAGCCTTTCCAGGAAGTCCCTGCAGACACTTCCTCTTCCTGGCACAGCCTTGCCGTTTAGAGCCTAACCTTGGGGCTGGACTCTAGGCCTTTGTCTTTAAAAAGGAGAATGGATCTTTTGCTTTTTTTGGACTTCACTCTCATTTCTATTGTTTTAAATAAGAATTTCCTCTCTGTCAGCCGTGGATCCACGATGCTGACCAGTGTGTCCTGGTCTCTGAGCTCAGGAGATGCCCGGCCAGGTGTTGCCAGCTTCCCAGCTCAGCCTCCGTGACACCCGCTGGGTTCCAGTCCCCTCAGCTCAGATCTTCTTGTGCGTTTTTTCTGAGTCTTTCTTGTCCCTGCTCTTCCAGTTTTAAGTTTCCTTCTGCATCCTCTCTTCCTCATTCGACCATCTTTAGCTTGGCCCTTTCCATGCTCTGGAATACCTGAGTCATGCTCTTGGAAGGACCCCTTTCTTGGGTAGCTTCAGGGTTTGAGTACAGCTTCGTTTTGTGAAGGAAAATATCACTTTCCAAATTCCTAGCACCATTTACCCATGAATTTTTACAACTTTTAAGCTATATAACTTACATTTTATCACATTTTTCTTTCATTCTTCAAGTTTGTCTTTCTTTTATATATATATATATATTTTATTGATTTTTTACAGAGAGGAAGGGAGAGAGATAGAGAGTTAGAAACATCGATGAGAGAGAAACATCGATCAGCTGCCTCCTGCACATCTCCTACTGGGGATGTGCCCGCAACCCAGGTACATGCCCTTGACCGGAATCGAACCTGGGACCTTTCAGTCCTCAGGGCGACGCTCTATCCACTGAGCCAAACCGGTTTCGGCTTCAAGTTTGTTTTTCAATGTACTATCTTTTCTAGGAAGATATTAGATATGTTTTCTTTGTTTTTATTGCTGGTGCATCTCTCCTCACATTCTCTCTCTCTCTCTCTCTCTCTCTCTCTCTCTTCTTTTTTTCCTCTTCTAGTCCAAAAGTTACATGCTCAGCAAGTAATTCCCCAAACTTCATAGTTCCTTTTTTTTAATAGAATAATTCATTAAACTACAATACAAACTCAATAGAGAGGCCAGTATTTAATTAGATATGTATAAGCATATTTTATACTCCCACCCACAAATAAACTTCTCCTTTATCACTAAAATAACATGACAAAGTATTGCAAAAGCATTTCATAGCTTGTGCAATACCACATAAATGTGAATTTTTGTCACTATTGTTTCAAAAGCATTCTTGGAGAACCAACTTTAGGGTGATTGTTTCAGAAGAGTATGGATGGATGTCTTTCCTGGAAATTGCCTGCCTGGCCACCAGGGAGGGTCCTCAGCTGCCATTATCTTTAAAGTACATAACTCTGTCCCCATTACTGACTGGGCCAGAGGTGGAGACTTGACCCATGTTGAACTAATGAAATCCTGCCTCCTAGAAATTTGGTTTGTGATTGAAAGATGGTAGGCAGTTTGAGCTCATTACATTGGTGGAAATGTAGATGTGAGAGCTTTACAGAGAAGAATTTTTACCTTCCAAGTGAATCGAGAATGAAAAAGTAGGCCTGCAAGAGGATAGGGGTGGGTGGGTGGGAGGAGGAGGGGGATATTAGTCCCATGAAGAGAAACAGAAACAAAGTAGAAAGATGAGTTTTAATGGCCTTTCCTGGCATCTGGGTTCCTTTCCTATTATTTTTACCTCAGTATATTTATATGAATCTTTGTTTCTGTTACTTAAAACCAAAGAATTCAAATTAATGCAAGCATAAGACTGAGACAGTGAAAATTCTGACAAAATCTACTTAGCTCCATGCCATTCTATGGTCATAGGTTATAACCCCTTGGTCTGATCAGACATTGTATTAAACCACACTTTCCTCACAAAGGTGAGGAGTGTTGGAGGATCAGTGCAACTTCGTCATTACTTCTGGAATGACAGCACTCTGTATATCCCATTGATGGTTCAAGTCTTATAACTAGTAGGGAGAAAATAAGTCCTAAGTGGCCATAGCCATGGCCTTGGGCAGATTGCTTACTTTTATAATGTCAGGGTCTAGAGAACTCTGGGGGAGCAGCCCCATGAAATCCATTGGCAGTTTCCCTCTTGTCAGGCACTATGGCTCTCATTTGACAAATAGCTACATGAATTCCAATCAAGTCATCTACAGCCAATGTTTAGTAAGGATGTAGGTAAATAGCATCAACCTCCATTTCTCACCAAATCTGTAGATAGCCCCTCGGCCATCACACACTACCAGTGTGTGAGGGGCATTATATGTTGTAGTGTGTATGGAGTGAGGGGAGGAAGGAATGAGGACAGAGGCCTGCAAGAGAGAATGCTTGTGGTGACAGAGTTCTTGTTCTAGTTCAACCAGTACAACCATGTCTTTAACGTCTCTAGTTTAAAGTGACAGCTATCCCCTACTCAGTTATTGTTTTCATGTTTAAGGAGGAAAACATTACCTTCTCTAACACATAATTTCATATAGACTATTAAGACAAAGGTCTTTGCTTCTTTGTCTAATTTATGCTATACAATTTTATATTGGGAGGGGATTTATCCAATGTTACTACTCATGATTTTCTGTTCTAGGGCCTGATTCAATGAGGAGAAATGAAAGGGCAGGAATATGTCTCTGTTCTTTCCTAATGCAAGTCATGCTGCAAAGTCCAATTCACCTTGTGTAAGGGACATCCACTCATGCTTTAGAGAAAGGAGGCCAGAGAGATCTGGCCACTCAGACCCCACAAAGAATGGTGGAGGCGCCCTAACCAGTTCGGCTCAATGGATAGAGCGTTGGCCTGCAGACTCAAGGGTCCCAGGATGGATTCCGGTCAAGGGCATGTACTTTGGTTGCGGGCACATCCCCAGCAGGAAGTGTGCAGGAGGCAGCTGATCAATGTTTCTCTCTCATCGATGTTTCTAACTCTCTATCCCTTTCCCTTTCTCTCTGTAAAAAATCAATAAAATATATTTAAAAAAAAAAGAATGGTGGCGGCTATGGACAGAGCTACAGAGAGGCAGTTACAGAACCTGGGTCTGGTCCTGATTCAAACTACTACAAGTCCCTCTAATCATACCACAGAGGCCTCTTTCCTTGTCTGTTTAAAATAAAATGGAGATAGCAATACTCATCCTACATTTCTTACAGAGTAGGTATAAAGGTCAAGTAAGATGAGGTATGGAAGTACATAGAAAGAATAAAGGACAACAATTTTAGATTTTTTCTTTTTTAACAAAACGTTGATATATATTTTTATGTGTGCATGTATTCTTCAAGTTCATCTAATGGTTTCTTTTTACCTCACATTTAACTTTTGAGCTCACATGTCCTTTTGTAAAATACATTTTCAGGCATTTTATCTTTACAAAAAATATTTTTACAACAAATTTAAGATATAAAAAAAGAAATGTGCCATTGAAGGTCTATAGGGGAAAAAAATCTAAATGAGTCCATTAATGACAACTAAAAAGTCAGTCTATCACAAACGGAAAAGGCAAGTAAACAGTCACATTTAATGAAATCTAGTTAAGGAAATAAATCACTCTCTATTTCTCTTTTCCCCAAAGCCAGTGTTTCATGACTAGGTTTTGGAACCAAGTGTTTGGAGATAAAGTTAATTCTAAATGTGGTTTCTCAACTATTTAAATAGCAAGTCTTTCTCACATGTTTACTTAAATGCACACACAGAGCTGTGTGGAGTCCAAACAATGAGTGCTTTATATACTCAGACTATGTAGTATCAGAGCAAATGAGAATCTACGTGATAAGAAACATCATGTTGCTCAGAATGGAATTTTTAGAGATAAAATTCTGGAAATTAGTGATTTTAAAAAGTTGACTTTTAAATATCAGAATGAAAACCAAAGTTGACAATTAGCCTCTTATTATCTACTATCGCCTTGATAGTAGAGAGTCTATGTAGGCTATCAGGAAGTCATGGTTTAAAAAGTATTTAACAAATATTCTACATTTTTGTTAAACAAGTAAACATTTATGGGATGCTTATTATATGTCAGGTGATATTGTAGGCACTTGGAATACACCTGAAAGCAAAAGAAAATATGCTAAAAATTGGAAGGTAACAGAGGTAATAAATTGTTTTTAATGAAAAAAAATTAAATGGATTTTTGGCTTATCAAAGTAGTATTGCCCTAAAAGTGCTTGAAAAAGATAATAATAATTTCTCTGTTTCCTAATCTTTAGTAGTTATCTTTATGAACCAATTTTCTGTTTCAACATATCAATAAGAAGAAATGATATTTTTTTCTTTCTGAATTTGTTTTATTTTGCAACACACACACACACACACATTAATGCTACAAGAGTTTTAGATCAAGCACATCCCACCTTTTCTCTGTCCTTCTTTCCACATTGTGATGTGTAGTGCTGGTAGTTGGAGGTGAAAAATTAATAGACATAATTTTGTTTTTGTATTTTGTCTTTCCTTCCAAGACAATTAGGGTGTAAATAAAGTTGGAGACATGGCAGTGTGTGGCACAAAAAAACCATTCTCACAAGCATTCCTCCTGCAGCCCTGGCAGCACCTGTGTAGAGTGGGAAGCACACTGAATTAAAAGACAGTCATGAGGTTTTCTTCATGCCTTGATGCAAATTTTCAGAACATAAATGAGTGTATTAAATTCCCTAGATGTAAGCTTCTGCAGCTGCAAAATGACAGTTGGATCAGATGATCAGAAAGATCGGTTTTAGATAGAAAATGCTGTAAGTCCCACTGGTAGACATAATAGACATAGATCCATAAGTAGTTCTGGACATGAATAAATAAAACAGTGGTGTTAACACATATGCCATTAAATATTATTCTGAAAAATTACAAAGCAAAAGTAAAGTTTTTAACTTAAATAGGTTAAAACTGTAAAAACTATGAGTTATATTTAATTCCCAAGACCACAGTAGCTGATGGAAAGAAAAAAGGTATAAATACTGATACAGATTTCACCAAATGACAGCCTGTGCATTTCTACCTGCAAAAAACTATTGAAGTGGCTCATAGCTCAGTTTTTCTCTCCTCTCCTGACAGGCCTAAATTGTATTAAAATTCTCCTGTCATTGCCATGTGTGCTGCTCTGTGCCCCGAGGCCAGATGCCTATAAGAATAGTTTCTGCATTAATTCACCTGGTCCAAATACATTCAACGAATGCTTATTTCCAGATCCACCAACACCAACTTCGCCCCTTGGTGAGTATCCTCATAGAGGCGGGAGATGGCTTCCTCAAGGACTTCCATTCTGTGCTCTGATTTGTCCATCCTTAGACCTCCTTCTCTTAGTTAATTCATGTCTTCATTCAATACATTTTTTTATTAGTTGTGTATTATATTGAAAACACTGTACTAGAAACCAGGAACACGAAGGTCTTCATGGTAGACAATGTGGTTGGGAAGATAGGCACAGAACACATAATTACAAGTATTTGTTAAAATAGGGTTTCTAAGACCATAAGAAGGTGTGGCAAATCTCCCCCAGGCTAGTTTGGAAGCCATTTGAGCAGCAGCATCCAATTGTGGAATTAAACATAGTATCTGCTCAGGGGCAAGCAACCAGTGTCCCAAGGTTGCACACAGATATGTTAGCCTTGTCCATCCTCCAAAAACGTTTCTTGCCAATCTGGGATCTGTTTTTATCACCTTTGTTCAAAATCTTAATATTGCAGAATTCTGGGGCCAGACTGTCTGTCCTAAAGCTGTTTTTTTGCATATTAAGGTCTTCCACACCAGGGTTCATGAGGTAGGCATGCCATAGAGTGGTGGGAACTCTAACTGCTAGGTTCAAGTCACAGCTCCAACACTCTCTGGCTGTGTGATCTTAGGTTATTGTAAGGATTGAGATATCTGTGCTTTGAACATACCTTATTCAAAATATGTCCTCAAAAATGTTAGTTTTTATCATTCCTCTACTCCTTGAAACCTTTTTTTCCATAGGTATGCATACTGACAAGGATTAAAAGGAAATGAAAAAAAGTTTAATAGTAGGTATTCATTACTGATGTCTCAGTTTCTGCCACTATGTTCATCAAATTTATATTACATATTTAAAATTTTCCATTTACATAGGTAGCCCCCATTTTTATAGTAGAAAATGTAGACAATCAGGTAAGTAAAAAGAAGAAAAAATTATCACCCATAATTTCACCATGTAGACATATCTACTACCAAAATAAATTTATTAAATACTGGGTCAAAATGGTGGTAACTTGACAGAAACTATCAATCACATATTTAATAAGTAGAGGACAGAACCTGATGGAAGGCTGATTTAAAAAGAGATAAGAAGGGATTGACATGCTCAGGTAGCATTTTGGCAAAGGGTCATGAAGACCCCACCTCTATCCACTAAGCTAATCTAGGCTCAGGGAGCCCAAGTCATTTCAGAACTAAGACATTTCAGCTCATTCAGTGCTACAATAAGATACTGTAGCCTCGATAGCCCTGGCTTCTGGTCTTTGTCCCTGAAAAAAAACAATGTGAAAGAGTCTACCTCCCTCCCTCCACCTACTTCTCCTATAAAATACTTAACCCGGCTCATCTTTGAGGCCAGCTTTCTTATAGGCCCTATGTCATTCTCTGTCCCTTCTCACCACATTTCTGCTTCATTATTTGTTGATACTTATTATTTTACAAAAGAGAGACTTTGATGCCACATATAACCAATCTTGTTCATACTACCTTCTGGCCTCATTAGGCCTTACCAGCCTTATTTTCATTGTCTTAAATACGAAGATATTTTATATATTTGTCTTTTATCTCTCTCCCATTTCTAGAATGAGAGTTCCACACACATATGAACTTTGATTTGATTCATTCTCTGATGTATCCGGCCCATAATGGGTGCTTGGTAAGTATATGTTGAACGAAACTGAAAATAAAAAATTAAAGCATAATCTGCCAAGAAGTAACTATAAATGACCATCTCACATTATTCACTATTTGATGATGGGAAAAGTTAAGGAGATGCCTTTGCGTATAAAACGGAAGAAGGTGGGAATAAAAAAAAAAAAGGAAGAACCAACATTATCTAGTAATCTGGAATGTACATGTCACATACCCATCGTACTTCTAGGTTATAGTGAGTTCATTGTCATTCAGGTAGGTATGAATAAAATTCCTCAGACTCTACAAAATAAAAAATGTGAGTAAGGCCAGTTTATTAGTCTGCTAGGGCTGCCATAACAAAATACTACAGATTGGGCAGCTTGTACAACAAAAATTTATTTTCTCATAGTTCTGGAAGCTGACAGTCCAACATCAAGGGGTCAGCAGTTTGATTTCCTCTGAAGTTCTCTTCTAGGCTTGAAAACCACCACCCTTTGCAGCCTTTTCACATGGTCTTAGTGCATGTGTATCCCTTTTATCTCTCCTATTCCTAATCTCCTCTTTTTATAGGAGCACTAGTTGGATGGGATTAGGGCCCACCCCATCAGCCTCATTTTAATGTAATCACATATTTAAAGGTTCTATTTCTAAATAGTCAAATTCTGAGGTACTGGATGTTAGGGCTTTAACATAGGAATTTTGGAGGGACTCAATTAAGTTCGTCACAGCCAATTCTCTGTTTTGATGGCAAACACTATTTTGTGAGCTTGTCTAACCTCAGAGAGAGCTGTGGATTTTGTTCCCAGGAGGCTTTTTCACAGAGGAATTATTGTTGGGTCGTCATGACTTATGGTGATACATGATTTTAATAAATAGGGCATTTCTCATGGAGCATAAATGTCTCTAAATATACACAATTTCTCTAAATATACAAAATTTCTCTTACAAACCTAATTCAAAATCTTATGACGCAATGGAATCCAAAATTCTACAAAATCACTGCTTACCACAGGAATGTAAGGATACTAGATCATAGGTAGCTTAATTGTCCTGCAAGTTTTTTGAAACACAGGCATATAAAAAGATTTTATAAAGGTGATTAGAGGTATTTCTACTAGATCTAACTCCATTTCTTCAAAAATAGAAAGTAGAAATAAGGTAAAAGTATTTACTACAAATAAGTAGCACAGAGTAAAACTTAGAGATAAATAAAAGACATATGGGTTTTACAAGCAAGGATGACAAGCAGAAGAATGATATATGCATTGGCTAGAAGGAAATTATAATTTAGAGGAGCATTGTTATTTTACACATGGGGAAAGTAATTCTTGAGAAGGAAAATTATCTTCTCCATGTGACAGAATGTAAGTAGAATCCAGATCTACCAATTCCTCATTCAGGGTTCTGGTTCCCATGTCTACATTCACTCTGATGAGAATATATGAAATCCAAGGAGAATATCTTGGCCTTCCCAAAGGCCTGCCTAATCTTGGTAGAATGAGATGGACAATATATATAAGGAGTAAGTGCCACCAACAAAATTTATATAGAAAATAAGAGAGGCTAATGGAGAGCAGAATCTATATTCAAAAGATGTGGGACACTGTTTACCATCTCTGTGAACTTAGGCAGGACACTTCACTTCATTAAACCTAATTGTGTCATTTGCACACGAGGAATAATAATAATCCCTGCCCTATAGGCTTCAGTGGCCTATTGATGAACAAAAAATATAAAAGACCTGCAAACTCTTTGTAAATATTAAAGTGGTACTCAAACACGAAGCGATAATCACTGTTATATGCCAAGAATTAGTGTGCCAATGAGATCTAGTTTTAGGCAGGGAGCTGATTTGGAAATGTAATCTGGGCTAGACAGACTAAGAATGAAAATGTCAGTTTTATTTACTTTCTTTAAAAAAAAAAATAGTGCCGGCTACATGAACCAACACGGAGTTCAAGTTTAAAGAACATCATCTCCATTTTAATTAAAGTACATAAACTATGGCCTATAATGACAGCCACAACCAAGAGGAGATGGTATTAAAACCAGTAATTTCCTGGCACCATTCCATCAGAACTAGTCTGTTTAACGGAGGGTTGGTACAGAGTAGCAGGACTGAGCTCTCTTCTTAGAAGAGAACTCCCTGCTGCCAGGTCTCTGAAAATCCAATTAGTGACAACCATCCGAAATTAGTTATTGGAGATCACATCTGTATAAAACCTAAATGCTCCTGTACTTGATATTCTATACATACAAAATTAACTCATACTTATGTTCTTCTGCAGTCTCTACTTGCCTTATCTCCAGAAAATACCTCCCCTCAAAGTAGCCCCCTTCTATTTCTGTTTCCCAGAAGGCTGTATCAGAACCTGGTCTTTCACATCCTTCTGTTCCTGCCTTCCACACCATCAGCGGTTGCCTCTGCTATTGAACATAATGAGATCCTGGTGGACTGCCCTCGACTGGTGATAGCACTGACATCCCATACATAATCCTCGGCCAGAACCCTGCTCTTATCCCATGTGGAGAACACCCCAATTCACTCCAAGGGCTGAGCATACTCCAAGCTTCTTCTGGCCTCAGAGTTCAGGCCCACTGAACGCCCATCCCCTCAACCTCAGAGATGGAAGAAAGGCCTTCCAGGGAGCCTTTCTCTCCATTAGTCCAAGACCTTATGTTTGCCCCAGGTCTAGCCTATTCACAAGATGATTGACAATTTGCAGATACATTCCCTCAGCACGAAACCTCCACGTACAAGCTGAGGTCTAGTATTGGAGTCACACAATTAACATATAATCACTTTCCTAAAGCCTGGCTTATTGGGTCATAAAACTTTGACATTTGCAATATGCAGAGTCTGGTCCGGTTTGCACTGTCATATGCTCAGTCCATATCTTTTTGCATTATTTTCTCCATCCTGCAGTAAAGAACTCAGGCCTGCACTATTTCCCTGCTGGTTTGATCTTGGTTTCCAGGCTCATCTAAATAAATAAACAAACCAATAATAAAATACCCTGAAGAGGGAATTAATTAGCCAGTTGTCATCCCATCATAGCAATTAAGGGGAGAGCAAAAAGGACTCTGACCCACCATCGGTCATTTGTGTAGCCCTGGCCAATCATTACAGTATAGGCAGCTTCACCAGGAACAAACGGAGTGACAGATGAGGCCAAAGGAAAGGAGGTGCTATTCCAAGAAGGAGAAGGTAGGCACAATGAACAATCAGAAACAGAGGATTTGGGCTGTCTAAACAAAAATTTAGGGACCTGAAAATGAATTTTTTACCTGTTCAAAAGTGGTTTACTAAAATCCCCAATTTACTTTACTAGACAGAACTCTTAATATCTTATTTAGCCTGCTAAACTGGTTCTTCCCTGAATTAAAGAACAGGTTGGCAGGTATTTGCCTCCTGCCTTAAGTTCTAAAGTCCCCACCAGAGTGATGCTGGTAAAAACAAAGAGAATTTGCTCCAAGTCCAGAGCCAGTCTCCTCCCTAGGAGGCAGAAATTGCTTGCAACTCTCTAAATTGAAGATTTTCCAGGTCTGAAATTGTCAGTCTCCCTGGAAACCTGTTACATATGTAGTATTACTTAGTGATTAAAGCATATATTTAAAATCAGGTCTGGATTTGAATCTCTCTCTACCACTTCCTGTTTACATGACTCTGAGCCAATCTCAGCCTCAGTTTCCTTGTGAATAAAATGCAGATAATAATTTCTATTCCCTTAGGTTGTTGTGAGGATTAAATTAAATAAGTGGTAGCTATTATTAATGGTAGTAGCACAGTGGTTTTAGAATTAATTCAACTTTTACTTTCATTCGAACCACTTCCATGTACTTTATCAGGAAGTGAAAGCTCTTTCCAACTAAGTGGATCATCTATTCTAATCATTTAACTGGCTTAAAATAAGAAAACTGATAGTGACATCAGTTTTCAGACACATGCCATCATTTTTGTAGACAGTGTGTTCACAATGAGATTTTGGATTGCATACAATAAGGAGCAACAGAAGGAAAGAGAATGAAAAGAATAAGAAGAAATAGATGCCTGAGAAATGAAGCATGTGCTGCAGAACCCTAATGATGAAAGCAGGGGGTTCTCACACTAATTCCTAACTTATAAACTCATACTAAAGACCTCACAGTATGTGGAAATCTCAGGTCCACAGTCTAGGAGATTTGGGACTCAGATAACATGTATTATACAGTTGACCCTAAACATATGCATGGATCTGGGTCACGCCCAGCATAAGTAGAAAGCCTACACGAGGAGCCCACTGAGATACAGTCTTCCTAACTAAAACAAACCCACTAAAAACGTAGGACTATTAAGAAAGCTTAATATCCCTGAGAAGGAGCAACCCAAATTCAGCATAGTAAGGTCCAGTCCTAGAAGAGTTTCAGGTTTCAAAGAATTACAGTTTGGAGAATTAAGAGTCTAGTGCATTAGAAACATTGAGAGAATATATTAAAAGCCAAAAGTTGTGAGAAAGTCTAGAGATCTTCAAAGATAACATCAGTGAGGTTCAGTAGATCCTTTCCATGAAAAAGTAAGATTACATTCTGAGACAAGAGCAGGATATTTTAAAAAGAAGGCAGATGTGCAGGGGAGAGAGGGTGAAAAGGAAAGGGAGAGAGGACAGAGAGAGAGAGAGAGAAGAAAGAGAAGAAGAAGGGGGAGGAGGAGAAGAGCAGTAAGAAATCAGAACATACTATACTAGGAATGACAAATTAAGACAATAGGGCTCTCTCACCTATTCCCATACACACATACCCATCACTGCCCCAGGCAGACTTATCATGAATCTAATAAAGTTTAAATTTTAAAGCCCCTCACTTGTTCAAGTCCCTTTCCAACACTCAAAGGAGAAGCCAAGCTGTCTGTTCTCCTAATCATATGTTTTACTACATTTTCAAACCTAAGATCTTTTAACCACAACCAGTAAAAACCAATGGCTCTTCCACCCCATCTTCCTCTTCAGTTGAGTGGCATTGGGGGGACCATGCAGATTTGGGGATCTGACTAAGGGGAAAATAAGTTAGAGATTCCTTTGGTTTGAATTTGGTGGGATATATTTATGAAGCTCATAATCACAGGACCAAAGTTTATACTGTCGTATGAATATGTCCCGTGGTACCAGCACCAGAAAGATGTGGCGGAGGGAGGCGGGGGAGAGGAAGGATGTGTAATAAGAACAGAACTAGAAGCCATCTTTGGAGAAATTCTTCAAAATATTACAACTCATATATGAAAGATATAAATTTTCCCAAATTTGAAAATTCTTAAGTTTTTCATGACATTACTAGTGACAAATTAGGAGGCTGCAGAAATGCTTGTAAACTGCCAGCAAATTAAAAAAAAAATTTTTTACTAATCCAGAGGAAAGACTAAATTATTTTCACTTTTTTTTAATTTGTAGAAAATGGTATTACAAGGATGCTAGATAATATACAAGGTACCTGATTAAATTTAAATAAACAACAAATAATTTTTAGTATAAGTATTCAAAATACTGCATAGACTTTAAATTCAACTAAACATCCTGTATTTTTATGTGTTAAATCTGGAAACTCTATAAATTAAAATAGAATTAGTATATGAAGAGATGATGAATAAGAATGCAGTCCAAAAAAATGTAGGGAAGAAGGCACTGTAGAATTATGTCAGGCAGCTAATTGAGAAAATCGATGTTATTTTTCATGATTGTCTTTCAGTTTTGTCCTAAATAAGTACATTTATACTTACATTTATAATATCTTCTTATAAAGTGGCCCCAAAACCTGGACCTGCCTCTACCTCTTCCCCCAAAGGGTATAAAATCTCTCAGGGCTCCCAGGAGTAGGATGAGGACCGCCAAAAGGAATAATGAGCTAATGCTGGCCAAATGCATGAAAGGGAGTAATAAGGTATTTTACAACTGTACGAGGGAGAAGAAATATTAGAGCATATGTAGAGCCATTAGCAAATAAGGAAAGGAGTGAAATTAATAATGACTCTAAAACAGCTGAGATAATGAACTCCTTTCTCAACTCTGCCTTTGGCCAGATAAATAAGGAATGGAATTTGCAGAATTAGGAAGTAATGAAGACCTTATAAAAATAGCCATTAATATAAGGTGGGTAAAAAAAAAATGCTTAGGGAACTTGAATAAATCAGGGTGACTTGGCAATTTGCATCCTGGAGTCCAGAGGTGAGCACATAATGAAGTTACTACACTACAGACCATTGTTTTCAAGAATGTGTGGTCGAAGAGAGGCAATTGAGAGCAGAGAGCAATAGAGGCACCAAATATAAATGGATTTAAGGAAATAATCTGAAAAGTAAAAATTATTCTCGCAACCATAATGTACATTTGAATTATTTAGTAACCCAAAGGAAACAGAACACTTATTAAGGAAATCCTATGAAAATATTTATGAAATTTCATAAGATTATAAAACCAAAGAAGAATCAAGAATTTGTAGGTACAATAAAAGGCATATATAATAGGCATATATAGTATCACATATAATAAATATTTTATACTCAAAATTATTCTTGATTGGCTGGATAAAGAATATAGTCATTTAATAAAAATTAACTAAGAAGTCATAAATAACAACACTACAATATAATGCTGGACAAAGAATTGGGGAAACTATAGGATTGGATGAAGTGGGAGCTATTCTAATTGACAGCCAAATTAAACTTCCTTATAGAGATTCTTAAAAGAGAAATAAATAAGACCTGTAACTGATAACAGTTTATCATTAGGAAGCTACTTCAACACACAGGCCTCATGAAATCACTAGGTCAAAGAACTGGAAGGTATCTAACAGAAGGGAGGCAAAATCAATTTTCACAAGGCCAAAAAAATAAAACCCACAGAATTACAAATCAACAAAGAATTAGTATTAGCCAATTCATTCATTTTTTAGATGGGATAGCTGAGTCCCAGAAAGACTAAATAGTTTGCCCAAGGTAGCTAGAGGCAAGCCCAGTTGGAAACCAGTTCTTTCTGATTTTTTTGTTTTGTTTTGTTTAATGGTTACTTTTTATATTTTGTTGTTAGCTCCATGAGGTCAGAGACCAAGTTTGTTTTAAACTATTATATCTCAGCACTTTACCCCATGCCTGGCACATACATACTCAGTATTTGCTAAATTATTTAATAAGCACGATACTACCACTATTCATCTTTGCTTTTACTGTATAATGAAATTTTATCCATCCCTACCTTTGTTTCCTAATGTCCTAAAAGCCAAGAGATTTTGGTACAGTTAGTTTTCAGATGCGATAAGCAAATAACTTCATTCTTGAAAATAGTGGTAAGAACATTAAAGGCAACAGAGGCATTAAACCCCAGACAAAGGCCTTAGAGTTAGCTCAAAATTTTGGCACTTAAAGAAAAGACTTGTAGATTCATCTTTGTGACTACTCTTTCAGGAATATGTAGATTTATGTTCATTCAGAGGGAAAGTGATCTCTAGAGAATTAAGATAATGTATGTAAAGAACTAGCCAACAGCAAGATACATATATAATGGAACAGTGGACATTCAGCAAATGTTTAATTTCCTCTCATCTTTGAAACATCAGAGGCATTCACAACCACTATAGTCAGGCTACATCTTATACATCGTAGAGACAACCTGGAACATAGTAGATGTTAATGTGAATGGTGAACATTTTAGAAAAGGTGATACAGAAAGGCCAAGAAATCTCAATGAAGTGAATGGTCTCATCTACTCTTAACTGAGTGCTCCAATTATATCAATACCTGATCCTAATGTCAGCTAACATTGTAATATTAATGAAAGTGTCTATGTATCTGTAAATGAATCAAACACCTCTGTTCAGAATTTCTATAGAAGAAGGGCTTATGAGAAGCAATGTTTCTAGATACTAGGAAAATTGCATAGCAAACACAATATTTTAATTTAGACTGTATACTGACTTATCGTGGCTGATGAGGGGTTGGTCTGGTCTTCAAGATTTTCAGTATTCTGATGTTCATCTCCTCTCCCAGGCTACACTCTGAGCTCTCACTGCCTCTGCCCTTAAAAATAACAAAGAGGTTAATCTTGGCATCTTGATGTGATGTAGGAAGGCCCTACCCAGTTTAGCCTGCAAAAGATCTATCTTCATTGTAATTAATGAATGATTCGTCTCTAGAAAAGACTGCACAACAACAGAAGAAATGGGAATGACTCATTCTGATGATATCACCAGGCTGGGAAGCAGGTCAGAAATGATCCTAAATTCAGAATAGCTAAGAAAAATCTCAATTCTAGAAGGAGGAGAGACCAAAAACCACACTTGTCTAATGCAGTTCTAAGTGTTGCCAGTTCTCAGAGACTAGCTCACAGTGTTTTAAGATGCTTGGGAGTCTTTTGTTAGAATGTTAGATTAGAGAACCCATGTGATCTTTTTAACATGGAGAATCTAGGTTTATGGACTACAGATAAACACAATGTCATAGTCCTCACCTGTCATTTAGATGCAAGTGAACAGCTAAATTCATGTTTAAAAACCCTTGAGTTACTCAGATATGTTACTTTCACTGTAATATTTTTCCCCACAATTATTATGACATGAGTTTCTCCTGAATATCCATTCTTTCTACTCTTAGAAAACCAGAATTGGGTCACTCTGCATTAACTCTCAGTGCTGTATTAAGAAAGTCTTGCCAGGAAGACAGATGAGAAGAGCATACTCTCAGCTGACTTAGAAACTAATTATAGGAAAATGCAGAGACAGGGTTCTTAGAGACTCCAAGAGATCAAAGCTGAGTTCAGACATGTTTCTGAAAAAGCAGAAGCATAAATTCCATTCTGTCATGGAGAAATCCAGTCTTCTTTTCACTCGGTGCTCTTCACTCTAATTTAAAGTTCATCTTCTTTTAGTAGAACATTATTTCAATAAATCTTTTTTTGATAATAATTCAAGCAGACAAAAAGCTTCATTAATAGAAGAGACAAAATGGCATAGTTGTTTTGGCTGTGGCTTTTTAAGGAGACACACTTAAGAAAATCACCTGAAGCAACATTAGTTTGAAGGGGCAGCTCCACCTACATGAAAGGCACTGTGTGGAGCAAAGTGATTACAGAAATAAATAATACACGCTTTTGGATAAATCTAAGGACACAATCAGGAGAAGGAGAGGCACATTGACAAATAACCATGATCCGAAACAACTCTAACAAGTAATTTACTGTGAGTTCAATATAAGCTAATACATAAGGGTCATGAGAATATTTATACAATCTTAGGCTATAAAGTAGTAAAAATGTTCAGAACAATGAAGGGTATAATTTCGCCCTATTTGGTAGTGGATAGGTTATATCTGTATTACTGGGTTGAACTCTGAGTATTATATTTTAAGAGGGATATAGACAAACGGGTGTATCTTGAAATGAAAGTGAAAGAATGGTGAGAAAACTGACAAAACATGTACTGAGGTGTAGGATGTTTTGCTCTAGGAGGATGGTAAAGTGGTACATGATAAATGTCTTTAAGGAACTGAAGGGCTGCTGTGTGAAGAGGGAGTAGTGGGCAAAGCAGGTACCAGTGGGTAGAAGTTAAAAGAGCCTTGGACATCAGGAGAATTTTCTATCAGTTGAAACTGGCTTTAGTTGGAATGGGTTGCCTTTCAAAAGCATGAATTGCTTGCTTGTAGAATTGTTAAAGGAAAGGATGTATAATGACTCATAGAGAGTATTGAAGAAGGGAATACTCATGCAAGAATGGGAAAGTACATGACTTTCCAAGACCCTCTGATGTCTCTAAGATTCTAAGTATTTATTAGAGGAGTAAAAACAGACAATGGAAGGATGGGGCAGGAAATATTAATGCTGACTGTAACAATCTGGAGGATCCTGTACAGGATGTGGACTTGAGCTGAGATTTGAAGAGAAGCTAGATCTCAAGACATTATGATGAAGGGAACATGCACTCCAAGTATAATAGCATAAACAGTTGTAAATGCTGTTATCCTTGGAAATGGCAGTATGTGTCACAGAAAGAGTTTGGGCTTTGGAGCTAGCACAACCAGCACTCAAGTCCTGGTTAACTTTCTTTCAACGACTGCATTGTCAGGACTTCAGCTAAGGCGTACACTCTCTCTATTACCATATCCTTCTCCTTACTCTAACCTGGTCCAAGAGACATCGTTACGGGTCTCACACACTTTTTAAACTCACTGTGTTTGCAACTAATCTATCAGCCTTCCATTTGAAACCTGCTTCTCTTTCACTACTTAGTATCTCAGTGAAAGCATCACTTGAGTACCCTGGTTGTCTGGCCAAAACATGAGAGTCAGCTTAGATTTATCCTTTTCCCCCATGGCTCATACCCACTGCCAACTCCCATTTCTCTTTTGTGGCCAAAATGCTAGCAGGTCAACTCTATTGGGAACAAAAGCAATTTGCTTACTGAATTGATAGTGTATGTTTGGTGTTGAGGGAGGGAGTGATAAAAGCAGTCATTTTTTCTTAAGGATTATTAAAAATCCTTATTATAATCCTTATTATAATATTAATGGTAAACAAAGGGTACCATATGGTTCCAGGAAAGTCTTCTAAGTTTTAACATACTTAACCATCACAAATACCTTATGAGATTGGTACTATTATTATCCATATTTTACAAATGAGGAAACTAAGGCACAAAGAGATCACACAATTTTGCAAAGACACACAGCTGGCAAGAAATGAAAATGTTTAGACTTATTCAGTCTGGCTCCAGGATATGGTGTTTTAAATACAATAGTTTAGTTTAGTAAGTCATCCAGGTATCTAAAATAATTCTATGCTCACATAAACATTTTATTAATAAAATCCAATTCCAAAATTAGCTAAGAATAAAAGATAAAAGGAAAGATTAATGAGGGGTTTACAGGCATAGTGAAGAGAACATAGGAATAAGAATATGTTATATATGGAAAAATGGCAGCGAAATAGGTGGGCATGTCCTATGCCTTCTCACTGAGCAGATAGAAGGAACAACTAAATCGAATAGCATCCACCTGGAATTGGCGAATTAAACACAGCTGGTGAGACAATCAGCGACCAGAAAGGATAGAGGACGCCTGGAAAGCGGTAGGATCGGGGAACTGGGCTGGAGAGAGAGATGTGTGACCACTGGGACAAGAGGGTCAGGAGGAACCTGCACTGCACCAAGCCCACGTCCCTTGGGGACATGCATAACACTCGACTGTGGAAGGGGTCCACAGGGCTGCTGGCAGCAGGGGAATCTAGGTCTAAGTTCAAATCTGTGAGGGGCTGCACCCAGAAAGGCAGCCTGAAGAACTGCACAAGCCACATGGTATTGTCTGGGGGGGGGGGAGGGGGCA
>NW_006294421.1:1727646-1728939 GCF_000327345.1 Myotis davidii
CCCCTGGTTCATAGGTCTATTTTCAACCACTGGGCCATGCTGGCCAGGCTAGTCAATTTTTTATGCTTGTTTTTCCTCTCCTCTCTTGCTGTCTTCTTCTCCTGATTGCTTAATTAGTTTCACTCACTAAACTCAAGCCTATCTGCTCTCTCCTCTATTCTCCTTTTCCAAAAATAAATGAATATATAGATAAACTTTTTAAAAGTTTTAATTGTTTTACTTTTTTACTTATTATTTTGTTTTTTACTTTTCTTCTTATCCACTCATTCTCTTTCTACCTCCTCTATTCTGAACCATGCCATTCCCCTGTTCATTCAATTCCTTAACCTTACTTTCTGAATATAAGCTCTGCCTCTATAGAATCTGCTCCCCCTTCCCTTTTTTCTGGGTGTTTGTTGTTTGTATTTTCTGGTTTATTTGTTTATTTGTGGTATTTTCTCCCCCACATATGTATATTTTTCTCCTCCTTTTTTATTCTTTTTATTTCCTCTCTTACCTTTTTCCCCCTTTCTCAATATCATTTTTACTCTCTTTTCTCTATCCTAATTCTCTTTTCTCTGGTGATCACTTTTATTGAGGTTATTGGAGTCATGAGTACATTCGTGTTTTGTTCCCTTTGTGTTGTGTATTGTCAAGTTGTATTTTGTGCTGTTCGGTCAACATGGTAGACAGTAAGCCACATAACCAGACACCCTGAGAGGAGACTACATCCATAAATGGGACAATAACACTCAAGACCCAACTACACCAAGAGAACCCAAATATCCCATGTAGGGGACATCCCTAGAATACCTAGCCCAGAGGACCTGAGAGATTGTACTACTGGGTCCCACAAAACATCTACTACATAAGACAAACTCAAAAAATATTTGGGGGACATAGAAGTTGGATCTAATACATAGAAATAACCAGAAGGAGCAGAAAAAATGGGGAGACAAAGAGACAACCTCCATATGAAAGAAAAGGAGGAACCGCCAGAAAAGAAAATAAACTGGAGGCAAGCGAGCGACCAGAAAGGATAGAGGACGCCTGGAAAACGGTAGGATCGGGGAACTGGGCTGGAGAGAGAGATGTGTGACCACTGGGACAAGAGGGTCAGGAGGAACCTGCACTGCACCAAGCCCACGTCCCTTGGGGACATGCATAACACTCGACTGTGGAAGGGGTCCACAGGGCTGCTGGCAGCAGGGGAATCTAGGTCTAAGTTCAAATCTGTGAGGGGCTGCACCCAGAAAGGCAGCCTGAAGAACTGCACAAGCCACATGGTATTGTCTGGGGGGGGGGGAGGGGGCA
>NW_006294421.1:1729401-1731061 GCF_000327345.1 Myotis davidii
GCCTGTATTTCTGCTTTGCTTGTATTCACTAAACCCAGTTCATAGGACCTTTCGATTACACTCACTCACCAAGGCTGTGATGCAGGTGGAGGTGCGGTTTTGTGGAGGCTGTGGAGAGGAGCAGGACAGGGAGAGGGGATCAGGAATCCGGCCCTGGGACATTCTTGGCCCTTCAACCCTAAGCATCCATTTTTCTCCTGAAGAGCAAGCCTCTCCCAGCACCCTCAGGGCAACTAGTGCAGCTGCACCCAGCCTTGAGATTTGCAGAGGAAACAAAGACTCTGAATAGCCCCAGGGAGCCCTTGGGGATTGAGTTGAGGAGTCTTTTGGTCCTGGAAACCAATATAGCAACACCCCCACCTAAAGCCCTTGTCAAAAATAGACACTTGAGTAAATAAGACTGAATGCAGGCAACCAAACAAAGCAGGCAGATTGGTTCTGCCTGCCTGCAACCAAGGCTGTGGAGACAGACACAGAGGAGTGGTGCATTGCTGAAAACTTCAACATGGTGCTGACTGCCTAACAGGAAAATGAGACGTGGCAGACAGAATAGTAGAGAGGGGGCTTAAACCAGCCCCCATGGAACATTAAAACTCGGATGAAGCAAACTACACCAAGAGAACCCAAATATCCCATGTAGGGGACATCCCTAGAATACCTAGCCCAGAGGACCTGAGAGATTGTACTACTGGGTCCCACAAAACATCTACTACATAAGACAAACTCAAAAAATATTTGGGGGACATAGAAGTTGGATCTAATACATAGAAATAACCAGAAGGAGCAGAAAAAATGGGGAGACAAAGAGACAACCTCCATATGAAAGAAAAGGAGGAACCGCCAGAAAAGAAAATAAACTGGAGGCAAGCAATTTGTCAAAGAAAGAATTCAGAGCAATGCTTATAAGGATTCAGAACATAGGAAGACAAATTCAACAACATGTGTAAGAATCAAGAGGACATGAAGAAGATCCAAGAGGAAATGAAGAATGAATAGCTGCAATAAAGAACAAAATGGAAAGTGTCAGCAGTAGACTTGAAGGAGCTGAGGATCACATTAGTGAGTTAAAAGACAAGTTAGAAAAAACACACCCAAGCAGAGCAGCAACTGGACAAAAAAAAAAAAAGCAGGAGGAGAACCTAAGGGAGCTTTGGAGATTACACTCACTCACCAAGGCTGTGATGCAGGTGGAGGTGCGGTTTTGTGGAGGCTGTGGAGAGGAGCAGGACAGGGAGAGGTGATCAGGAATCCGGCCCTGGGACATTCTTGGCCCTTCAACCCTAAGCATCCATTTTTCTCCTGAAGAGCAAGCCTCTCCCAGCACCCTCAGGGCAACTAGTGCAGCTGCACCCAGCCTTGAGATTTGCAGAGGAAACAAAGACTCTGAATAGCCCCAGGGAGCCCTTGGGGATTGAGTTGAGGAGTCTTTTGGTCCTGGAAACCAATATAGCAACACCCCCACCTAAAGCCCTTGTCAAAAATAGACACTTGAGTAAATAAGACTGAATGCAGGCAACCAAACAAAGCAGGCAGATTGGTTCTGCCTGCCTGCAACCAAGGCTGTGGAGACAGACACAGAGGAGTGGTGCATTGCTGAAAACTTCAACATGGTGCTGACTGCCTAACAGGAAAATGAGACGTGGCAGACAGAATAGAAGAA
>NW_006294421.1:1731666-1733481 GCF_000327345.1 Myotis davidii
GCCTGTATTTCTGCTTTGCTTGTATTCACTAAACCCAGTTCATAGGACCTTTCGATTACACTCACTCACCAAGGCTGTGATGCAGGTGGAGGTGCGGTTTTGTGGAGGCTGTGGAGAGGAGCAGGACAGGGAGAGGGGATCAGGAATCCGGCCCTGGGACATTCTTGGCCCTTCAACCCTAAGCATCCATTTTTCTCCTGAAGAGCAAGCCTCTCCCAGCACCCTCAGGGCAACTAGTGCAGCTGCACCCAGCCTTGAGATTTGCAGAGGAAACAAAGACTCTGAATAGCCCCAGGGAGCCCTTGGGGATTGAGTTGAGGAGTCTTTTGGTCCTGGAAACCAATATAGCAACACCCCCACCTAAAGCCCTTGTCAAAAATAGACACTTGAGTAAATAAGACTGAATGCAGGCAACCAAACAAAGCAGGCAGATTGGTTCTGCCTGCCTGCAACCAAGGCTGTGGAGACAGACACAGAGGAGTGGTGCATTGCTGAAAACTTCAACATGGTGCTGACTGCCTAACAGGAAAATGAGACGTGGCAGACAGAATAGTAGAGAGGGGTCTTAAACCAGCCCCCATGGAACATTAAAACTCGGATGAAGCAAACGACACTTAACTTTTTTAGTTTTTATCTTTTACTTAAAAGATAACTTTCATCTTTTAAATATACTTTTTTAATATATTTTTATTGATTTCAGAGAGGAAAGGAGAGGGAGAAAGAGATAGAAATATCAATGATCAGAGGAATCATTGATTGGCTGTCTCCTGCATGCCCTCTGCTGGGGATTGAGCCCACAACCTGGGCATATGCCCTCCTGGACACTTCAGTCATGACCTCCTGGTTCAGAGGTCAACACTCAACCACTAGCCACCATTATTGACTTTTTATAGAGAGAGGAAGGGAGAGGGGGAAATAGACACATCAAGCACTTGCCTCCCATCCGTACCCTGACCGGGACTAAACTTGCAACCTGAGTTTACTCTTCTTTTAAGATCCATCCCAGACCCCATTTTTCCCAGGAAGCTTTGGTCCTGAACAATGTCTTTCTTCTTTGACCTGTTACTGTTTATTATTATACTAGAGCCTGGTACACAGATTCGTGCACCAATTCGTGCACTGGTGGGATCCCTCGGCCTGGCCTGAGGGAATTGGCCCCAAACCAGCTCTCTGAAAAAAAACCCTGCTCCAAATCTATGTGCCCTTCTCTTTTATTTCTTCACTAGCCAATTATTTTATGCTTTTGTTTTTTCTCTCTTCTCTTGCTCTCTTCTCCTAATTGCTTAATTAGTTTCACTCACTAAACTCAAGCCTATCTGCTCTCTCCTCTATTCTCCTTTTCCAAAAATAAATGAATATATAGATAAACTTTTTAAAAGTTTTAATTGTTTTACTTTTTTACTTATTATTTTGTTTTTTACTTTTCTTCTTATCCAATCATTCTCTTTTTACCACCTCTATACCACCTCTATACGTGGCCATTCTCCCATTCATTCAGCTCTCAATGGTGCCACTGTTTTGCCTTTATATTTGCCTTGCTTTTATTCACTAAACCCAGTTCATAGGACCTTTCCATTGCAAACACTCACTGAGGCTGTGATGTCAGTGGAGGTGCAGTTTTGTGGAGGCTGGGGAGAGGCTGTGGAGAGGAGCAGGACAGGGAGAGGTAACCAGTAATCTGGCACTGGGACATTCCAGACTCTTCAACCCTAAGCAGCTATTTTTCTCCTGAAGAGCCAGCCCCTCCCAGAAGCACCTGCAGGGCAACTAGTGCAGCCATACTCAACCTGGAGCTTTGCAGAGAAAATGAAGAAT
>NW_006294421.1:1734678-1736182 GCF_000327345.1 Myotis davidii
AAAAATGCTCAATATCTCTAATCATCAGAGAGATGCAAATTAAAATCTCAGGGAGATATCACCCCACACCTACCAGAATGACTATCATCAATAAATCAACAAACAAGTGCTGGCGAGGATGTGGAGAAAAGGAACACTCGTTCACTGCTGGTGGGAATGCAGACCGGTACAGCCTCTGTGGAAAACAGTATGGAATTTCCTCAAAAAATTAAAAATGGAACTCCCATTTGACCCAGTAATCCCACTTCTAGGAATATATCCTAAGAAACCAGAAACACCTATCAGAAAGGATATACTAGTATGTGCCCCTATGTTCACAGCAGCACAAATTACAATAGCTAAGATGTGGAAACAGCCTAAGTGCCCATCTGTAGTTCCTGCTGTAAAAAAAACCCAAAATGGAACTCTTACCACTTGCAACAGAATGAATGGACCTGGAAAGCATTATGCTAAGCGAAATAAATTGTCAAGTTGTATTTTGTGCTGTTCGGTCAACATGGTAGACAGTAAGCCACATAACCAGACACCCTGAGAGGAGACAGAGGAATCATTGATTGGCTGTCTCCTGCATGCCCTCTGCTGGGGATTGAGCCCACAACCTGGGCATATGCCCTCCTGGACACTTCAGTCTGTGATTCTGAGACCTTTCAGTCTGCAGGCTGACATTTTATCCACTGAGCCAAACTGGGGACATCCCTAGAATACCTAGCCCAGAGGACCTGAGAGATTGTACTACTGGGTCCCACAAAACATCTACTACATAAGACAAACTCAAAAAATATTTGGGGGACATAGAAGTTGGATCTAATACATAGAAATAACCAGAAGGAGCAGAAAAAATGGGGAGACAAAGAGAAGCAAAAAATATATTTTTTCTTTATTATGTTTTTAATCTTTTATTTTTTGTATTATTATTCTTGATTCTATTTTTATTTTTTTATCATGACTTTATTTTTTCTACCCTTTTCTTCCTCACTTCTCCCTTTTTCATCCTATTTCTCTTCTCCTGTTCCTGCTTTAGTTTTTCTCCTTTCTTTTTACCCCTCATTAAAAATTGGTATCATTTATCTGCTTTATTGATATGTTACTATTACAGTAGTCTCTGTTGGCTTACTCATATATCTAATTTCCTCTACCTTGTTCTAAGTCCATGCATGCAACCTCAGAACAAAGGACTCATACATACTGATAGTGAAGGGATGGAAAAATTTTTTTCAGGTGAGTGGAAATGAAAAAAAAAAAATCTGGGGTACCAATACTTATGTATGACAAAATAGACCTCAGAGGGAAGGCCATAACAAGAGATAAGGAAGGCCACTTCTTAATACTAAAGGGTTTGATACAACAAGAGTATATAACTCTGGTAAACATATATGCACTCAATACAGGAACACCCAAATACATTAAAAACAAAACAAAACAAAAAACAACTTCTGGAAGATATTAAGGGAGAGGTCAACAGCAAAATAATCATAGTAGGGGAATTTAATACCCCACTGACATG
>NW_006294421.1:1736927-1737541 GCF_000327345.1 Myotis davidii
ATACTAGTATGTGCCCCTATGTTCACAGCAGCACAAATTACAATAGCTAAGATGTGGAAACAGCCTAAGTGCCCATCTGTAGTTCCTGCTGTAAAAAAAACCCAAAATGGAACTCTTACCACTTGCAACAGAATGAATGGACCTGGAAAGCATTATGCTAAGCGAAATAAGTCAGCCAGAGAAAGATATATGTCACATGATCTCACTCATTTGTGGAATATAATGAACAACATAAACTGATAAACAAAAATAGATCTAGAGATAGAGAAACACCGAACAGACCATCAAACCTCAGAGGGAAGGCAGGGGAGAAGGGGAGGGGAGTAAGAGATCAACTAAAGGACTTGTATGCATGCACGTTAGCATAACCAATGGACAGGGACACTGGGGAAGTTGGGCTTGTCCTTGGGGATGGGAGTGGCTGGGGAGGGGCCGATGGGGAAAAAGGAGACATATGTAATATTCTAAACAATAAAAAATAAACATAAAAATAAATAAAAGAGTATATTATATAATGAATTAATAGATACTGATGTTTTTTTTATCCAACTCTACCACTTACTATCTGTGAGTACTTTCATTTCCTCCTCTTCAAAATAGAGATGACACTTTCT
>NW_006294421.1:1737623-1737992 GCF_000327345.1 Myotis davidii
TATGTGCCCTTCTCTTTTATTTCTTCACTAGCCAATTATTTTATGCTTTTGTTTTTTCTCTCTTCTCTTGCTCTCTTCTCCTAATTGCTTAATTAGTTTCACTCACTAAACTCAAGCCTATCTGCTCTCTCCTCTATTCTCCTTTTCCAAAAATAAATGAATATATAGATAAACTTTTTAAAAGTTTTAATTGTTTTACTTTTTTACTTATTATTTTGTTTTTTACTTTTCTTCTTATCCACTCATTCTCTTTCTACCTCCTCTATTCTGAACCATGCCATTCCCCTGTTCATTCAATTCCTTAACCTTACTTTCTGAATATAAGCTCTGCCTCTATAGAATCTGCTCCCCCTTCCCTTTTTTCTGGGT
>NW_006294421.1:1739200-1760542 GCF_000327345.1 Myotis davidii
GATAAACAAAAATAGATCTAGAGATAGAGAAACACCGAACAGACCATCAAACCTCAGAGGGAAGGCAGGGGAGAAGGGGAGGGGAGTAAGAGATCAACTAAAGGACTTGTATGCATGCACGTTAGCATAACCAATGGACAGGGACACTGGGGAAGTTGGGCTTGTCCTTGGGGATGGGAGTGGCTGGGGAGGGGCCGATGGGGAAAAAGGAGACATATGTAATATTCTAAACAATAAAAAATAAACATAAAAATAAATAAAAGAGTATATTATATAATGAATTAATAGATACTGATGTTTTTTTTATCCAACTCTACCACTTACTATCTGTGAGTACTTTCATTTCCTCCTCTTCAAAATAGAGATGACACATGCCTCTAGGATTATCATGTTAAATACATTTTGCTGATAAACGCCTACTACATAGTAAGTGTAAATAAATGGTATCAAAGAACACATTCAGCACCAATGTTGCTAATTTATCTATTATTTGTCTATCATTCTATGCTCACCTTTCTATTTTATACCCTGGAATTCTGGAGCCAGGGTCTACAATCCCTATTTCCCAGAGACCCTTGCTTTGGCTTTGGGTTATTATCTGGCAATTAGAAGTGACTATATGTATTAATCTCAGTGTTGCCAATATGTTAAATCTCTAACTTTCTACTTTGTGACAATAGGCAATTCATAGGTGACTACCTAAGACAGGAATTGCCAACTCAAATGTCCACAAGGACAAAGGAGATAACATAAATGAATGAAGCCATTCATTAGATTAGGCTGGGCCACTGATATTAAGAAGTATATGGCTTATCTGGAATGGGAAGCTTCTATTCAGTGGTAGCCAATTGTTTACATATCAAATGCCTGCCAATTTCCAACATAATTTAGAAATCTAGATTTTTATGTGAAATTCCTTTGCTTTAAATAATGATTCAAATTTTTAAAAATCATTGTGTTGGTCAAAGAAAACACTCCAGCCTTTATTAATCTGTTTGCCACCATCCATTTGTGACTTCTAGCCTACTATTTCATTGTTATTTATTTCTTCTCTTGCAAATATCTAACACAAAGCCCAAACTCCTTAGACTGGGGTACAGATCTGGTTGGTTTTACCTTAGAGTTCAGACAACCTGGAAGATGCACAATTCCTTACCCTCAGCCTATGAGTTCCTTTTCCTGAAACTTTCTTTTCTCTGCATCTGTTCTAACCTGAAATTCTTCCCCTCTTCCCATTTCGTAATCCTTTTCACTCTTCAAAGCAAAGCTCTGGTGCCACTCCTCTATGAAAGCCCCTGGGAGTCCCCACCTGGACGCATCTCCCTCCTTGGTACCCCAGAGCCTTCTGCCTTGTGCTCTAGCTATGTGAGTCCATATCTTACCTCCTCACCTAAACTACCACAAGCTCCCTGAGAATAGGAACTGTGTCTTCATCTTTATGCCCTCCTGAGCTTTGCATGTATAAATTATCCAGTCTACATTTGCTGAATGAATGAGCTCAGAGGTAACTGTGTAGACACTCACTTGGCAGTATGACAGCAGGTGGCATAGTAGAAAGTGCATAGAGATTTGATCTTGACACCTATTAGCCATGGGGCCAATGTAGGCATGTTGCTTTTCCTTTCTGAATATCAAATTCCCCGAATGCCCACCTCAGGTTTGTTGAACATAAAGGATTTAACATGTAAAATACTTTGCATAATTCTCAGAGCACCCAGTGTGTGCATACACAGATATGTCTATGTTTCTAGCAACTTCTGTTCTATGCATAATATTCCCAAACAACTTCATGAGACAAACATGTAGACAGATCTTCCTTCAACCAAGCAGGAAGAATGAAAAATTCCAGTAGAATTCCATGAAGTTTCCTTGGAATTACAAATTATCTTTTTTCATGAGATTCCTACATTTTTTCCATGTCAAGTTTTTTTTTTTAATCCATTACCATATTAGCCTATGAGATCCAAACTAAAAAAATGAAGATACAAAGAGAGACCGAGTTTGTTGGTAATCTCATGAGGCACATTGCCTTGAAATATTTATGTCCAGCCCATGCTTGCTTTCTCATTGATGACAGCAAGGATCTGTTCCTGGATCATATGAAATATTTCAGGGAGACATGTGATTGTGACCTCTGAGTGCCAGGCTGACTTTCACAATTCATAGGCCAGCTTTGGGGAAAGCAGCCTTTGATCATCTCAGCTGGGGGGACTTTCCTAGGAGTGCTTACTGAAGACTGTGCACACGCTGTCACTTTGCCCACCCACTGTCAGCCCAACGCAAGGTAGTGGCACATGGTCTCTTCTGACTCACACGAGTGGTGCTTAAAGATTAGTTTATTTCTCTAAAAGTCTAGCTCCCTCCATAATGACTTGTCAGAGGGCAGTCCCCATCACTTAGTCGTCAAAGGAGCACCACACCAAGATCAAAGCAGCTGTAGAAATGGAAGGGAAATATTAGGATAACAAAAAAAGTGAAAGAAGAAGAAAGAACAAAAGAGGGAAGAGTGTGAAGTGGGATGCGATTGTAGCATTACTCTTGGGGATCCCCTTCCACTTGCTTGTGTCTATTAAACCATCACAGCCACGCATCTCATGTACCTAAGATCTATGGGCAACCTGGGGTCCCAGGGCAAGTTGTGCTGCGTATTCCCAAAAAAAGGCCAGTAAACTTTCAGGGGTTCAGCCACGACCGTGGTCTCTGAGCTCTGTATACATATTTCACACTGGGTTCTGTTTGGCCACTGCCTGGCTTCCCAGCTGTGCTGATTGCTCAGTGGGGACCGCCATGTCTGTTTTCCAAAGGAATTTAATAAATTAACTATGAACAAAGTCTCCTAGACATGACATAGATTCACACATGCTGTGTCATGCCAAGGAGAAGCTTGTCAGCTTGCTGTTTTCACAGATACAAAAAGAAAATTCCCAGGACCCACCAAATGGATGGAAGTACAACTATGTTTAGAAAAGGAGGCAGGAGACGAGGTGAGGAAACAGGGCAGCTCCGCAGCCAAGAGGAAAACGCCCCAAATACCCACATTTACTGGGTCACAAAGGCAGTTAATTAGTGATAGAAAGAACGCTTATTTTAAGTAAATCCTCACAGATTAGTAAAACATCTATACACATGTATACAGAGATATATGCAATAATTTAAAACCAAACAGTGAAAGTGCAATGATCAAACACACTGCATGGTCCCAAAGTCTGTGGTTGGTGTTTTATGTACATGACCTCATTTTAATTCATATGGTGATCCAGGAAAGAACATGTTAAATCATAAACGTAGTGTAGAGGGGAGGGTTGAGAAGTAAGGCTCAAAAAGAAGTTAAAGTATGATCAACAGAAAAAGTCAAAGATTTTATCACTCCATTTATGTGAAAAATCCAGAATAGGTAAATCCACAGAGCTGAGAAACAGATTAGTGGTTTCACGGGGTATAGGGAATGGGGAATAATAGCTTAGTGGGTCCAGGTTTCCTTTGGGGGTGGTGAAATGTTTTGGAACTAGATAGAAGTAATGGCTACATGATATTGTGTATGTACTAAATGCCACTGAATAGTACAATTTAAAATGATTAATTTTATGTTACATAAATGTTACTCCAATAAAAAAAGAAGTTAAATAAGTTTTGTCTAAAGTTACACAACTACTAAGTGGTAGAGACTAGATTGAAACCCAGGTTTGGCTAAATCAGGTCCAGGATAGTCTGTAAATTTATTAGTGTTTAAAACCAAACTGTGAAAGTATAATGATCAAACACACTGCATGGTCCCAAGAACCATGGTATAGATATAGAACTAACTGTATTTCCAAATATACAGTGTTCTCTTTTTCACTCTGGCTTGGCATGTGCTGCTTCTTCCATCTTCTTTTTCTGTTTACCGGCCCCAATCTTTTTCCTGATTACCTGCTAACCCTTCAGGATTCCTCTTGCACCACTATGACCACACCAGATGGTTGCAAATATTACTCATTGTGCTGTATATAAGGCCTGATTTATTTGAGAAACAAAAAAAGTTTTGCCATGATGCTTAAATATAAGAACAGTGCTGGTGAGGCACTTTTAGCAAAGAAGAGCAAAGTTAAAGGGGGAATAAATGGTGATGGAAGGACATGTGACTTGGGGTGGTGAGCACACAATACAATATACAGATGCTGTATTATAGAATTGTACACCTGAAACCTATACAATTTTATTAACCAATGTCACCCAATAAACTCAATAAAAAATAAACAAATTAAACTCCTGAAAAATAAAGAGCAAAGTTAAATGTCTTAACTAAAATAAAGAAACAAGGTAGCCCTGCCAGTGTTGCTCAGGAGGTCCCAGTCAGGGCACATGCCCGGGTTGCAGGCGCAAACCCCAATAGGGGATGTGTTGGAGGCAATTAAGCAATATTTTTCTCTCATCAATATTTCTCTCTCTCTCCTTTACTCTTTCTCTAAAATCAATAAAAACATATTTTAAAAAGAACCAATGTAATATTGTTCATTGAAAATATCTCTTGCTGGTGGGAGATCATTTTTATATGTTTTTGCAGTTTTATCTTTTTTTCCCAAATTTTTATACCAAATATGAATAAACACTGGATTCATAAAAATATTTCTTAAAATCTATCAACTTTAGTAAATTAATAGTACATAATATTCTTTAACATTGTCATTAACCCCACCCTCAGTGCCCTTTCATTGTTATTCTCAAACAGCATCACTGCAAACACAAGAGAAAAAACCCCACTATTTTGCTTTATTGCATTTCTCTTTAAGTTAAAATCTAGTACTTTAACAATTTTTCTTCTTTTTTTAACCTTAAAGGTAAAAATATTTAATTTGTTCATCTTGAAATCATATAAAAATATATTTTAGCTTCCTTGTGGGTTTAAAAGGCTTTGTAAACTGGATTGAAATCCAGCCACCACTTATAACTTGCTTGTGTGGATAGCTATGTGCCCTAATCTCAATCCCCGCAAGAAGAAAAGCTCTGAATATAATCCTCTCGAGTTGGGAACTGCCTGTCCATCTCTCCTCTCACAGAGCCACCAGTGTCAATTCATTTATCCATGCCAAGTTTTTGACGGTCAGTGACAGGCATGACTTTCTCCATGGTTCAGATGGGGAAACCAAGGTCAGAGGGGTTAAATAATGTACATGTATGGAAGCCTTACAACTAATCATTGCCAAGTTTAACTCTCAATCAGTCAGAAGGGTTGGATTCCAATCAAAAATTTAAAATAACCAGTGTGGGGAGTGACATTTCTTTTGTTTTGAAGGAGAATCAGAAGCATCTTCCACATAGTAATATCCTAGAAGCCTAGTCCTCTGGACCTGTTGATGGTATGGCACTTTCTAGCCATCATAGGTCATTTGGGCCCAAGTGACTTCACTGTTATCACAGAACACTGATGTCTGAAGGCCAGGAATGGTTTTCCGAGAAGCAAGGGATGGCGGGAAATTACAGATAAACTGGCTAGAGATCATAGATGGCATTGTATTGTTCATGGAGAAACTGCATAGCCACAGTTTATATTGTGCATAAACCCCTTGATTTGGCACAAATAAAATTTTTATTTATGATAATAAACCTTTAAATGAGAAAGACAGTATGTTTTTGTTCTATTTACATTGAAGCATACTAACATTGTACTCTATTCTACAAGTTGTGGATAGCAAGAATGTTCAAGGGGTTCAGCCTATTTTTTAAGCTGTCATTAGAAATGATTAATATTTAAAAGAAATCAATAAAAATTGTATTTGAAAAAAATCAATATTTAAGCAAAAGCATTACAAATCACATGGCTAACATTGACACCCTTCATATATTAAAAAGGTTTGTTTTCCTCTGGCATGTGGGCAATGCTACAGCTGTATGAAGCAAGATTTTAAAGTGGTGATATATTAGTATGAGCCATAGGGATAAATCATTGTGAAAATCAACTGCAGTCCTTTAAGAGAAAGAAAAACATTGGAGTAAATGCCAACAAATATTAAATCTCACTGTCAAATATATATTAAATGTAAGTACATATGGATTTGTACATATATCTGTCTCTAGTAATCTTTCTTCCACCCCTTCTTGCTCACACAGTAGCTGTGTCAAAAAAGAAGACACGTTTATTTAAAATGGTAAATATAGTTGTGTTTCATTTCAGTTGTGACAGATAAAAAGAATAACAGCATCTCTAAATTCAGAGCCAGCATAAATTACAATCCCAAAGGATTCTCCAAACAAACATACACTCTTTATAACTAGTTATACCTTTGTCTTCAATTCACTGTAGGATTCTCTATCCTGGTGATTTGGACTAGACCATGCATGAATCTCGCAGGCTCTTCTTGTCCCTTCAAGCATTAGTATCCCCCACAGTGGGTCCCTATCTAGTTCACACTTGGCTTTTCAAGAACAGCCCAATCTCATTCCAAGAGAGATGCTACCCTAGCCATGTCATGCTACTAGTATGCTAGCTGCATGTGACCCAAGAAAAACAATGGAAGAGAACATTTGCATAAGTATTCTTGTATTTATAATTCTTTTACTACACTTCCCATTTTAAGATCCCTCCTATCCTTTCACTCAGGTACTTTTCCAACCTCATGTCATTCCACACTTCCCTGTGTTCTCACTGTTTTAACCAAACAGGCCATGACATACAGAGAAACAATTCTCTGTAGCTTGCACAAGAGCTGACCCATCTGCTATCTCGGTGACATGTGGTCCTAGCTCTGAGGTCTACGAAACCAAATTTCTCAAGCATTAGTAATATACAGTGTTACTGTTCCTATACTTAAATACTTCTGACAATTAAATGTTATCTCTATTAACAAGGGCCTAACTCTTGAAAAAATGTGCTAAAATATATACACACTTTAAAGAATATTTAAACATACTTCACTATGATAGAGATTTTATTTTATTTTTTTGCCCGCGGCCCACGTGACTGCACCCCCTCCCCCGCGCGTCTACCTGATAGAGATTTTATTACCCTATATAATAAAAGGCTAATATGCAAATCTACCAAACAGCTAAACGACTGGTCGCTATGATGCGCATTGACCACCAGGGGGCAGAATGCTCAATGCAGGAGCTGCCCCCTGGTGGACAGTGAGCTCCCACAGGGGGGAGCACCGCTCAGCCAGAAGCAGGGCTCACAGCTGAAGAGCGCAGTGGCAGTGGTGGAGGAGCCTCTCCCACTTCCATGGCAGTGCTAAGGATGTCTGACCCACTGATGGCTCCCTGACTGCAGGAGGGTGCAGGCTGCGCTAAGGGACCTCCCCCACCCCCACCCCCACCCCTGAGTGCATGACTCTCATGCACCAGGCCTCTAGTAATTGAATAGTTATACAGGAAGAATAAAGAGATTGGAACAAAGTACAGTATGAATAAAAAGTTATAAATTGCTTAACATTTTGTTAAGTTGATTTCTAGAAGAGGGTTTTATATTTTCTAGGATTTTGTTTTTGTTTTTTTTTCATTCTGAAGCTAGTTAACTTCCTGCCAGATATTACACACAATTGAGTTAAGCCAATCTCTTCTTAGTCAGAAATTAATCTTTGAGCCATTCAAATGGCTCATTCAAATGGACTAGTTTTCTAAGAATTTGTATGATGTATAATGTAAAGTTGGTTGAATGCGCTCCTTTGTCATGAAAATATGATAAATGACTCCTGAAATATTTTTGGATCAACACTGCTTAAAGTCTACTAAAAACCATGTGGACTGAGATTTTTCCCCCTCAAGAAGCAAAATCAGATGAATCAAATCTTTCAGAGAGCAGAGGTTCTTTCCACATCATTTCATACCCAGAATTAAATACAATTTATTTACATTGTCCGTCCATGTTCCATGCAACATCTTACTGCTATGTTAATTTCACTCATTAATGCATAATTAATTCATGCACATACTGAGGGCCTAAAATGTGTCTTAATAAGAAGACACATACTTGAAGAGATAACTGGAACAATAACAGAGCAAAATGGCAGAAAAATCAGAAGCTACTTTGGGAGCAGAGGGATGAGGTATTTAATTCATCCTGGAGAGAGATATTAGGGAAGCCTTTTAAAAGGGAGACACCTGGTATTCATTTCAAAGGTTGATGAAGAAGGGGCAGAGGAAGCATTAGCTGAAGTATAGATGTGAGACTCAGCCTACTCTGTGCTAGAGCAATTTTGTGTTGTTAGGACACCAGTTTCAAGGCAAAGAACTATAGCAGATGAGGCTGGAGTGATAAACCAGGATCAGAGTACGAGGGACTGCTTAACCACGCTAAGGATCTTGGATTATATCCTGCAGGTAATGTGAAGTCACCAAAAAATTTTAATTAAGGGAGCATCATGGCCAGATTTGCTTGTGTAAAAGAATGGGATGTGAGGCAGAAAAAACTAGATTAGGAGAGATTCAAAAAGGTGGTAGTAATTCAAGTATAGATATAGGGAGAGTCAAAGCCTGGACAGAAGCAATAGTTTAAGTACATGGGGTGGATTAAAGAAACATTTAAGCTCTAAAATTTGCAAGATTTAGTGAGTAATGAAAAAGGGGTGTCAGGTTGGAAGGTGAGGAAAAGGGCACAGTAAAAAATGATAGGTTTCTAACTTGGGTGACTACTTTTGTCCCTCAAATAGAGAATCCATTGCAGGAGACAGGTTTAGGGAACAGATGTATATTTCTATCAGTTTGAATTCTGAACAGTAGAAATTATATAGAGAGCATCTCACAACCCAAAGCAGTTAACTATAGGAACTTGGAACAGCAGAAAGTCTGGGCTAGAGATAAGATCGTGGAAATGATCAATGTTATAATAGTATTTTAAAATACAAAAGTAAATGAGATCCAATCATCTACTTCACTTTGAAAATGAAAATAGAGTTTTGGTACCATAAACACAGTCACCAGGGGTTGTTACTTTATCTGACCTTTTAGAAAACTCCTTGGGACTGGAAAATATCAGGAACATTTCTCCTTTTTGATAAGAATATTTTGGTGAATGTATTTCAAGTTGCTTATCATGACCTGTTAGTAGACTGTGAAATTAATTTTGTTACATATTGGCATATATTTGAAATAATATCCCAATGTGATATTATTTGGCTTTAAGTACAGTTTCCTGTGATTTCAAAAAAGTAGGTGAGCTCTATTAAAAATATGGTATAACAAGAAAAAAAGCATTAGATGAAGCACTGAGATACATTTTAAAAAGTGTTGGAGAAACAAGAAGTGTCCACAAACCAATTTGAGGAGTAATCAGAGTTACAAGGAGACAGGGCTGTCCTCAAAGACTAGGATGGCAAAGTTTCAAGACTCCCCCAAACTCTACAAAATCCTCACCTCCAAAATCTCATGGGAGACATTGCTACAAATGGTCAAAAAGTAAATATCTGTTTTCATTTCCTCTTCCTTTGTCAACCTCCCTTTGACCTGCATTTTATACTTTTAATGCAGGTAAATTTTATTTTGTTTTAAGTTTAGAACTTTGCAACTCTACGGACAAATAAACATTGTAAAACTAAGATAAGAAATCATGGTCTTAGACATGGGTTTTCCTCTGACCGTGAAGGAATTGAGAAAAAGCATCTTTCTTATTACTAACTTATCAGAGAATTTGATTTAATTTTGGGTAAAGGAATAATCTCAATAAAAGAAGATTTAAAAATACAGAAATTTACTTTCCTCTCTCTTGATCAAGAAGTTCAGAGAGAAACGACCCAGGGCACTCCACAGTGGCAATGACCCAAGCCCCACTGGATGTGACTTTTTTCCTCAAGGTCACCCATTATCCAATATGGTGGCAGGTGCAGGGAAGGGAGAAATAGGGTACATCCCTTTAAGGACACTTCCCAGAAATTCCATTACACTTACCTCCCATTGACCAGTCCTTAGTCATATGACCACACCTAGCTGGAAAAGAAGATGGAAGATACCATCTTTATTCTGGGCTGTTCTGTGCCATGCGATAAATTCTATATACCCCAAGAGAGTCCAAGAGATTCTAAAATCACAATGATCCAAATAAAAATAGTCCTCTGCCCAGGGTGTTCTATCATTTCAGTTTTCCTGGGACTGAGAGGTTTCTTGGTCCTAAAAGTGGGAAAGTTCTGAGTAAACACGGGTTAGATATCACCCTACTTTTGACATAGTAAAAGGGATTATATACTTATTTTCATCATTACTGCCAATCCTAAGACCATGTTCGAAATACATTTTTAAAATACAGCCTTCCCAGCCTAAAGTTGACTTATGAAAATGTCCGATAGAAAATCTCCATCTTTAAAGGCAGATTTCATTTCTCTAAATAGTCAAAACTCATTTGGACATTATGCTAAGTTAAATAAGCCAGTTAATGAAAGAAAACTACCACATGATCTCACTCATTTATGGATAATAAAGACCATTATAAACTTATGAACAAAAATAGACACAGAGGCAGAGCAGCATCAAACAGACTGTCAAACTACAGCGGGAAGGCCGGGAGGGTGGAGGGTAGGGGGGTAAGAGATCAACCGAAGGACTTGTATGCATGCATATGAGCATAACCAATGGACACAAGACCCTGGCGGGTAGGGGAGGCTGGGGGAAGGTCAAGGGGGAAAAAAAAGGAGACAAATGTAATACTCTTTGTAATACTTTAAGCAATAAAACAAAATTAAAATAAAAACTCATTTTGAGACAAGTCTGATAAAGAACAAGCAAGAAAATACCCTGACAATAAACTCAAAACATGTTTCAGGAAATATTTTAAGCAGTTGATAATATTGTTGAAATAACACTTGAGTTCTCTGATGGGACTTCTTGAAATGAAATAATTACCAGGGAAAATGCCTTGCTAATTTATAGGCACAATCCACATATCTTTAAAAATCAATGTACCTTAATTAACATTAATTAACAAAAGGCCCCAAATATTAATACAATTATATTTAATTCCTCTGAAAAGTAAAATTTTTCTCAAGCTTATCTATATTATGAATGTTTAAAAAGGCATTTCAATATTCAGTAAACCTGCATTATGTTTTAATTGTGAATCAAAACCAATATTGTCTAAGAGATCTTTTCCCATTACAACCTCTGGAGTTGTCCTTAGCTGCTTTGGTAACTAATTACCCCAGCCAAAGAGAGCTCTACAGGTGGGGAGGTCATTCTGATGGCTTCTCTAATCACAGCACCTGCACAGCCTGCAGTGTTCTGGGCTTCTCTTCAGCCATGAAGGGAGCGGACGCCTGGGACCCACTCCAACTTAATCTTTACTTGTCAAATCTGGACCATATTTTATTTCACAGATTCAGAAGCAATATCTCAAAACACTTGCTATGGGGGAGGACCTCCAGATTTGAGCGGAGTAGGGCAATTTAATAGGACATTTCAATCAGGCCTCAGATTTGTACTATTAATGGAGAAAGCAAATGAAAACAAGTCCCCCCAGAAAAGAAGTAGCTGTGAGTCAGCATTTTAGACCTTCCAGTGCTGACGAGTTTGTTGTTTTTATTGACAGGTAGGCAGAGAAAAATCATCCTACTACTGAGAGAGGAAAATGTATTTTATCACTCTTATCATGTGTAAATACAAACTTCTTACAGAATGAAAACATGAGAAACTAATAAGTCACTATTTGGCAAAGGAAGAGGAGGCAACATTTAGGCCTGGAATGATTTGCTCTAAACTAAATTTCACCTTGTATTCTGCTTTGTGTTAGATGTATTTGATTCTGTTTAGCTTGTTCTATTTACCAAAAAATAAATGAAGATCTCTGACCTGACGTCATAGTTTTTATGGTGTGCCCTGATCCACCTCATAAATAGGAGTTTTGTTATTTTTTGTTTGGTTTTTATTGGAGTCAGTGTGATGAATACTAGAAGAATAAAAAGCTCTGGCAACCATTTTCCTTGAGGCATAGGGAAGGTGCTTTCTACTTTGTCTATCACCTTGAATCTACCACAACACTAATTGAGATATTATCTCCCATTGTTTACATCTGTTCACATAAGCTATATATATATATATATGATTATCATTTATAGTTCATAATTTGTAAAGTGCTTTCTAAATCAAAATCCCATTTTACCTTCCCCCAAACCCTTTTAGAGTAATATTATTTTCCTATTTTACAGACAAAGAAAGTGAGGTATAGAACGTTTAAGGATATTTCTGGAGATCTCACAGCCAAGAAGTAGCTAAAAATTTACTTCTTCTGAGCCTAAATAAATCCTCTTTCCTCAATGTCAAAGATTCTACTTGAAAAATTACCAGAATTTCTTCATGCTGCTCATCAGAAGATAGAAATAAAACCAGCATCATATCCTTCTCGGTTAATGTCAGAAAGATACACTAAATATCAATATTCTTCAGCCAAGGGCTGCAGGAGCCAGAATATAAAAAATGAACACACACATGCACGCATACTCACGATACACACAAAAACAAAAGGAAGCAGACAGTCGACTCTCATAAAGTACATGTGATGGAATCTATAAATCCTTTCCACACACACAAAAAAGCATGTGCCTGCATATAAACATTGACAGACAATTTCTGGGAATTTACTGACCTCCCTTAGATCATCTGTAGACAACTGCAGATAGGATCTCTATTGCACCGGAACATTGTAGTTGCTGTGGTCATCTAAATCTATTTATTTTACCAGTATGCCAAATAGGCACTTTCTAGTTATTTTACTGGGCTTCTCAGTAGCATTAGACCCTGGTTTCCCTGCCTTCATTCTTGAAACATTTTTCTTCTTTGGCTTGTGTGACATTAAAATTTTCCTGCTACTTCTCTGGATGTTCCTTCTGTTTCCCAGCTCATCTCTTTCTACCTGGCCCCCGGATGTTGGGAATTTCTGAGGGCTCTTGTCAATCTTTAATCTCTCCCTCAATGATATTATTAATGCCTGAGGCTAATTATCAGCATAGATAGATGACTTCCAAATTTCCAGTAAATATCTTCCCAGCCCAGATCATTTTCATGCATTCCAACTGCTTAATCAATATCCTCTTAGATGTCTCAATGCCATATCAATTTGTATCTGTCCAAAAGTCAACTACTGTTGTAACTACAACTTAGTTCCTCTTGTGCATTTATTCTACCTCAGTGGCTGGCTTCAGATTCCTTCCAGTTTTACAGACAAGAAATCCAATAGTTGTGTGTGAACAACTTTTTACAATGATCCTCAATCTAAGTCTCTGTTCTATCTCCCAAATTAAGTTTGCCTATGGTATGAGGTTATAATTTTTTCCAACAATTATCCAGATTTTTCAGTGCCAATTTATTGAAACAATTTTCCTTTGTCATTACATTTCTTTAATGCTTTTGTTGAAAATATATTAGCCATACAAGTATATAACTATTTTTTAAATCTCTACTCTAGTCAATTAAAATATTTGACTATCCTTATGCCATTACCATGCTGTCTTCATGACTCTATAGTAAGTCCTAAAATTAGACACTATAAATTTTCCTTTTCTTTTTGGTTTTCAAGATTATTTTGGCTATTCTAGATCTTTTATTTTCAAGCTTCAAATTTGACTTGCCAACTATTTAAAGAAGACATGTTGGGATTTTGACCGAAACTGAGTTAAGTCTATAGCTCAAGCTGTGGAAAATTGACCTTTTAGTAACCATTAGTCTTTCAATCTGTGAGCATGGTTTTTCTACAGAATGTGTCTTTCTTACCCAACTTGAAAAATATCTTTTAGTTTTTAATAATTTGGTTATGATATACCTCAGTATGGTTTTCTTGATATTTATCCTGCTTGAGCTTTGTTTTTAAATGTATGTATTATTTCTTACCATATTTGAAAATTTTCCTCTTTTTCTGGGACTTCATTGACTGAAGATTTGTTTGCATGTTTGTTCTCAATATTTTCTTTCTGTTTTAATTAGACACTTTTTTATTGCTATATCCTAAAGTTCATTCACTGATGCTCATTTCCTCTCCTACCCAACTTTATGTAAATTCCATCCAATAAAATCTTATTTTCAGATACTTTATTTTTAATTTATAGCATTTCCATTTATTTCTCTTTGAGAGTTTCCATTTGTTTTCTTAAATATCCCATATCCTCACAATTACATCTCTCTTTTTTTATTTTTTGTTATTGCTTAAAGTATTACAAAGGGTATTACATATGTGTCCATTTTTCCCCCCGCCCTAGACAGTCCCCTAGCCTCCCGTATCCCCCAGTGTCTTATGTCCATTGGTTATGCTTATATGCAGGCATACAAGTCCTTTGGTTGGTCTCTTACCCCCCTACATCTCTCTTTTATTCTCTAAACTCTTTAACATTTTTGCAATAATTGTTTTAAGGTCTTGTCTGCTAATTTAAATAACTGGGTTATCTACAGGTTTTATTCTGTTGACTATATTTGCTTTTGATTATGAGTCACACTTTCTTGCTTTTTCACATATCTTGTAGTTTTTAGAACACAATACAGTAAAAACTGACATGTAATATTTTTATTTTTCTTATTTTCCAAAGGATATAAGTCACCTTCTCTATAGCTGAAATCAAGTTTATCTGGGACTGGACTTTAGCTATCATTAGATTGAGTTCACCTCTGGTTAGCCCAACTTCCAACATCCCATGTCAAAATTAACTTTTTTATCTGGTCAATATTTTAGCTGGGATGAATTTGGGCTCTACTTTTAGATACTTTGGGTTCTCTTTTGATTCAACTTAAGAAAGTCATAGACTTCAAACACCAAGAATATGCATAAGTCTTTGATTTCTCTCCATTTTCCAGATCTTTACTCATTGCTACTTTGTTGGCAAAATTTGTGGTAGAGAGAAAATTTTCCGGTTAAGCAATTTGTGGGGTTTTTTTTGTATTTGTGACTTTTTTAGATTTTAATCTGTTTCCCTGACCCACTTTTTCAATTAAGGCTTGTCTGATTTCTCTTTAGCCCTGCAGGGTCTGTCTGTGTGTATCAGGCTCGGTCTTCTACTCACCTTCCCAAGACCAGGAAATTGCCCCCGGGTATAGAAGCTACCACAGTTTTCTACTCACCTGTGCAAATCTTGTTTCCTTCTGGAATTCACTTCATTGGGGCTGCCTTTTTCCACTGCTCCTTGCTAGTCCCATAGAAAAACTTGGTTCTTATCTCTTCCTGTGGGTTTTGTGTAGCTACTGTGACATTAAAGGTCTTTCACATTTTTCTACATCCTAACTGGTAGTGGAACCTCAAGGTCATGTCTTTCTTTGCTCCTGATTAAATCTCTAGTGCTTAATATAGTGTTAGAAACACATGAAGCTCTCTAAAATATCTGTAGACCTTAAATAAAAATAGAATGAAAATTATTTAAATATGTGGAGCAAATAAAACATGATATCCACAATTTATGGGATAAAATAATAAATGATAGCACAGAACTAAGATATTTTAAGTGATTTTTTTAAAAAACAAGCGTATTGTTGTCATTGAAAAGTCAAGCAGTGCTTGGTGACAGTATTAGTGACCTGGTACTATTCCTAGATCAGAGCAAGTAGGTTGTTGGGGGAACTTTCTCAGGGAACTACTTTGGATATGGAGATAAAAATATAGGTCTTAAGAAAAATGGCAATTATCTTTTAAGTCCAGCAGTCTAAGAAATGAACATCATGAGGGAGACATCCCCAATGAAGCATTTATCTGCCTAAGGACTCAAAGCTCTGCACTAATTTGACCTTTGCTGACAAAACAAGGTTATAATATCTGGGCTTGTGCTTTGTTCCTTGTCTCGCCTAAGCCCCAGCTCTTCTATGTCTATCCCATTTGCTTAGAAAGCTGAAAACTTTTAGGGTTGAATCTGAAGTTTGGGAGAGGGCGGACCTTGCAAGTGAACATCAAATGTCCCCATGCCGCGTGCAAAGAAAGTCTGTAAAGTCTGGGAATCAGGCCAAGGCTGGCATCTCACTGTGCACATGGGAAAGGAGTTAACCTACTGGTAGCAATGCATGGACTTATACTCCTTATTCCAAAACTCCTCAGGCCTCCAAATCTAGAAAACACATGTGGATTAAAATAATAAAAGAAATTCAGTCTTTCCATTACACATTTTTCCAAATTATTTTATTAAATTGAGAGTAACTTCATTTTTAAATACCCACTAGCAAGAAATGGTATAGAATATGATACTATCAAATAGTGTTGAAGTACCCATTTCTCTCCCACTTACAGATTTGCCACATGTCCTGACCCCCCAAAAGGCAAATTATGAGTGACTCTGAGCCAGCAAAGAGTCTAATGGCCCATGTTAGGTCCCTTCTCCACTAGTGCCAATGATGTTACTTTAATACTAAAATGCTCATTTCAATAGCATTGTGTTGGAGTTGATGTTGTTATGCTGACATTGGCATCATTTTGTTGGCATTAAGCCTGTTGGCCTACTTCCTCCATAGGCAATCATTGTTGCATCTAAAGGATTTATTCAATACTTGTTTCAGTGTATTTCTCTGCTGGATCTGATCCTTAAGGTCTGATAATGTGGCATTCAATGACACAAATAGTGAAATAAACTTCCATTAAGTACATATGTATGTGGAGAAGGAAATATGTTTATTGCAAAGGGATGGTTGACAGTGGTTCTCAACCTGTGGGTCGCGACCCCTTTGGTGGTCGAACGACCCTTTCACAGGGGTCGCCTAAGACCATCCTGCATATCAGATATTTACATTACGATTCATAACAGTAGCTACATTACAGTTATGAAGTAGCAACGAAAATAATTTGATGGCTGGGTCACAACATGAGGAACTGTATTTAAAGGGCCAGAAGGTTGAGAACCACTGTTTGAATAGATCATTGTGGAAGGAATGGGGCCAAAGGAAATTTATATTCTTCCAATGGGCCCAGAAAGTATTCTCTAAGGCAGTGTTAGAAAGATATAGAAATTCTAAACAAAAAAAAGGGAAAGGAGCGGACAGTCTACAAAATATTTATACACAGTGTCTGTAGATTCAAATTACATTTTCAAAATGAAATCTATTTTAATAAACACTGCCTTTATAATATTCAAAGTGTGCTCTGAAAAAAAAGCACTAGTAAGAGAAAAAAAACTAGCCACATAATGGTAGAAAATATATACAAGACAGATATCTGACAAAGGACTTGTTTCTAAAATATACATACAATTCATAAAACTAAACAATAAGTAAACAAACAACCCAATCTAAAAAGGGTAAAAGGTCTGAAAAGACACAGCTTAAATTAAGATAGACAGATAAAAATAAGCACATGAAAAGATGCACAATATCATTAGAAAACTGCAAATTAAACAAGATACCACTACACATCTATTAAAATGCCCCCCCCCAAAATTGGCAATACCAAATGCTGACAAGGATGTGGAGTAACAAGAATTCTTACTCATTGCTGATAGAACTGCAAAATAGTGCAGCCACTTTGGAAGATATTTTCTCATTTTTTTACAAAGATAAACATACTCTTATCATACAATCCAGCAATCATGCTCCTAAGTATTTACCCAAATTTGTCTAAAATGTATATCCATACAAAAACCTGCACATGACTATTTACTTTATTCATGAATGCCACCAAAATTTCCTTTGGTAGGTGAATGAATAAACAAATTGTGGCACATCCATACAATGCTATTCAAAGTAGAAATGCGCTATCAAGCCACAAAAAAATATCATGGATAAACTTTAAATACATATTGCTAATTGAAAGGACTCTCTACTATATGATTCTAATTACATGATATTCTGGAAAAGGAAAAATTATACAGACAGTAAAATTATCAGTAGCTGCCCAGAGTGAAGGGAAACAAGAAGAGGGAAGAATATGTGAAGTGCAGGAAAACTTTAGAGTAGTGAAACTATTCTGTATGTCACTATAATAGTGGTACATGATGTTATGCATTTATTAAAACCTATAGTATGCTAAAGCACAAAAAGTGAACTGTAATGTGCATACATTTTAAACTTTATAGGAGGGCAGGGGGTCCCAGGAAAAATGAAGGTTTTTACAAGAGAATTTAAGTTTATAAAACAAGGTTGGGGAATAAGGTGATTACTTAAGTAACTTAGAAAATTAATGGAGTCAGTAAGATTAAAGGCAAATGGAACCGCATATAAATATAACCTAATTGATAAAGCTGTTTCCCAGAGAGGTATGGGTTAACAATTCAGATACTGTTAGACATACACATTGGAACTGAGTAAAATGGATAGAACATGGTGAAAGCCTTTTTTTTTTTTTACTCTTGTAAAAGGAATTTACAGATAAGAAAGGAGAAGAGGCTAGAATGATCCAGTTGCTACTGGATTAGAGTTGGAAAAATCAGTAAGCATTCATGTTTAATTTAATATACAGATCATTGCATATAGAAACATTTATATAATCAAGTTAATACACACACATATATTTTTATCTATAGGCTGAGAAAATCTAACAGAAACAACACCCAGTAGCAATAAGTACCCTTAGCACCCAGATCTTGGTTTCTAATACTATTCTCCAAGGAAAGAAACTAGTGTTCCTTGACAAAATGGCTGATTCTAGAACTGAAATAGGAAATACATAAGACTAGTGGCCCGGTGCACAAAATTTGTGCACTGGGGAGGGGTGTCCCTCAGCCCAGCTTGCACCTTCTCCAAACTGGGACCCCTTGGAGGATGTCTGACTGCCAGTTTAGGCTCGATCCCACAGGACATTCCTCTCACAATATAGGACTATTGGCTCCCAACTGCCAGCCTGCCTGATTGATCTTAACCACCTCTGCCTGCCAGCCTGATCACTCCCTAACCACTCCCCTGCCAGTCTGATCGACACCTAACTGGTCCCCTGCCAGCCCAATCACCCCCAACTGCCCTCCCCTGCCAGCCTGGTCACCCCCAACTGCCCTCCCCTGAAGGCCTGGTCTCCCACAACTTCCCTCCCCTGCTGGCCATCTTGTGGGGGTGGCCATCTTGTGACCACATGGAGGTGGCCATCTTTGACCACATGGGGGCGGACATCTTGTGTGAGGATGTGATGGTCAATTTGCGTATTGCCTCTTTATTAGATAGGATGAGCCTTGAACATCTTATAATGCTAGAAGTTTGCCCAAAAAAACAAACCAAATTATTGATGGGTGTCTACATATCAGGGGCACAGGAACCAACCAAAATAGCTCCCAAATGGCCAAATCTGGAACAATTTGAACAACAAAATAAAGCAGTATTGAATTATAACTCAAAGTATAATATAAATACCCATGTGTCTATAGTGACATATGTAAATGACCAAATAAATCAATAAATGGGGGAAAAGAGACAAGTCTCCCATGCAGAAAGATTCCAAATAAATTATGTAGAAACTCCACCCTAAAGTATGGGGGGCATAGCTTCCCCATGCTTTAAGTATGTGCCGTGCACAGTGACTTCCTTTCAGAATACAGTATGGAAAGAGGGTGAAAAAGAGTAATTTTTACAGTGAAGAAAATTGACAAACACTACTTCAGGCAGGTGATCAAGGTCAACATCGACAGTCATAAATAAAGTTCACAGTATGTGCTCTTGATGTGATGTGATGAAAATGCCACTTTACCACTGTAGTCTTCCTTTCTAAAATCCTTAACTGCAGTATAATCATGATAAAAGCTATCAGAAAATTTTCAATAGAGGGGCATCCTAGAATATACTCAACTAATACTCTTCAAAATTTTCAAGGTCATCAAAAACAAGGAAAGTCTGAGAAACTGTCATCGCCAAGAGGAGTGCAAAGAGCCATAACAAGTGAATGCAATGTGGTATTCTGGATGGATCTTAAGACAAAAAAAAAATTATGTAAAAACTAAGGAAATCTGAATAAACTGAGGATGTCAGGTAATAATAATTATTAATATTTATTCATTAATTGTAACAAATATACTATATGAATAGAAGATGTTAATAATAGAGGAAACTGTTGAGGAGGGGTAGTGTTATATATGGGATCTCTTTGTATTATCTGCTCAATTTTTTGTTAGTCTATAACTACTCTAAAAAACTAATGTCTATTAACAAAATATTTTAATTAGCTCTTTTATGTATTAACAAGAATTAGAAATTAAAATTTAAAATACAATATCATTTAAACAGCATCAAAAATATGAAACACTTGAAGACAAAACTAACAAAATACCTGAATGATGTATACACTGAAAACTAAAATACATAAGAGAATTCAAGAAGTCTGAAGGAAATGGAGATGTATTTTGTTCATGGAAGTTCAAATGTTGTTAACATGTCAATTTTCCCCAAATTGATAGAGATTCAATGGAATATAAGTCAAAATCTCAGCAGGTTTTTGTTTTGGTAGAAATTAAAAAGCTGACTCTTATAAATATACTAAAGGCCTGGTGCATGAGATTTGTGCACTCAGCCTGGCCTGTGCCCTCTCGCAGTCCAGGAGCCCTCGAGGGATGTCCTACTGATGGTTTAGGAAAGGCTCACAACACTGCTGCAGTGCTTGCCATTTGTGAGCCCGGCTTCTGTCTGAGCGGCTCTCCCCCTGTGGAGCACAATGACCACCAGGGGGCAGCTCCTGCATTGAGCATCTTCCCCCTGGTGGTCAGTGTGCATCATAGCAACTGGTCATTCCGCCATTCGGTTGATTGGCATATTAGCCGTTTATTATATAGGATTATGGAATTCAAAGTACCTGGCAAAGCCAAAACAATTTTGAAAAAGAAGAATGAAGTTGGAGGACTTATTTTAAGACTTATTATAAAACAACAGTATTGGATTAAGAAATAAGAGTCAATATAAAGGTTAATGGAATGGGATAGGGAGCCCAGAATTGAACCCACCGATGTACATAATCAGTTGATTTTTTAACAAAAATGCCATTGTAACTAAATTGAAAAAGGATATTCTTTTCAATAAATGGTGCTGGAACAATTGGCTAGCCATACCCCAAAGAAGAATATGATCTTTTATTTACACCTTGCACCATATACAAAATTTGATTCAAAATAGATCATAGACTTAATTGTTAGATGTAAAATAATTAAGTTTCTAGGAAAAAAATATTTATAATCGTGGTTTAGATAAAAGTATTATTAAAACAATGGAAATAAAGGAGAAAATAAACAAATGGGACTACATCAAAATAAAGAGCTTCTGCACAGCAAAAGAAACCGTCAATAAATAACAAGAGTGCCCACCTCATGGGAAAACATATTTTCCAACGATACATCCAATAAGGGGTTAACCTCCAAAACCTACAGGAACTCATATAACTTAACAAAAGGAAGATAAACAATCAAAAAATCAAAAAATGGGCAGAGGACCTAAATAGACACTTCTCCAAACATGAAAATTGGACATGCAAATGGCCAAGAGACATATGAAAAAATGTTCAACATCATTAATTATCTGAGAGATGCC
>NW_006294421.1:1760683-1763257 GCF_000327345.1 Myotis davidii
CATGGATCGAACCGGAGAGCATTATGCTAAGGCAAATAAGCCAGTCAGAGAAAGACAAGTATCACATGATTTCACGCATATGTGGTATTTAATGAACAACATACACTGATGAACAAAAATAGACCCAGAGACATAGAAATATTGAACAGACTGTCAAACCTCAGAGGGAAGGCAGGGGAGGGTGAAGTGAGGGAAGAAATCAACCAATGAACTCATATGTGTACTCATATATGAATAACCAGGGTGCACAGACAGTAAGGTGGTGAAGGCCTGGGAGGGGCAAAGGGCAATGAGGGGGAAAAATGGACATATGTAATACTTTCAACAAAAAAGATTTATTTTAAAAAATAAATAAATAAAAAGCATAAACTATAAGAAAAACATTAATCAATTGAATTTCATAAAAAGTAAATTTTTCTCTCTAAAAGACACTGTTAAAAATAAAAAGCCAGATCGCAGACTGGGATGCAATGTTAGCAACAAATGTATTTGATAGAAGATAGTTTCTTGTATTCAGAATATGCAAAGAACTATTAAAATGCAAAAATAAGAAGGCAATCTGACTTTAAGAAATGGGAAAAAGATTTAGACAGACCTGTCACCAGGAAGATATGTAAATTGAACATAAGTGCATGAAAATATATTCAACATCATTAGCCATTGCAGTGGTTCTCAACCTTCCTAATGCCTCGACCCTTTAATACAGTTCCTCATGTTGTGGTGACCCCCAATTTCATTGTTACAAATTGAACATAATTAAAGCATAGTGATTAATCACAAAAACAATATGTAATTCTATATGTGTTTCCCTATGGTCTTAGGTGACCCCTATGAAAGGGTCGTTCGACCCCCAAAGGGGTCGTGACCCACAGGTTGAGAACCGCTGCATTAGAGGAATTCAAATTAAATCAACATTGATATATCAGTACATAGCTTATAGAATGGCTACCATTAAACAGATTGACAATACCAAATGTTGGTGAGGATATGGAGCAACTGAAATTCTCATACACTGCTCATAAGAATATGAAACTGTACATGGTTTTGGAAAGCAATTAGGCAGTTTCTTATAAAGTTAGATACACACTTAACCATATCCTTTAGCAATTCTACTCTTTAGTATTTATCCAAGTGAAATGAAAACATGTCCACACAAAGACTCATACACAAATGTTCACAGAAGCCTTACTCATAATATCCCCAAACTGGAAACAGCCCAAATATCCATGGACAGGTGAAGAGATTTTTTTTTAAAAAAAGTATTTTCAGAAAATGAATACTATCCAACAGTTGTGAAAAATGGACTCTGATACAATATCTCAAAATCTTTATGTTGAACAAAGAGAAAATGACATGCAAGTACACATAATGTAGAATTTCATCTTTTATGAGACACTAGAAAATACACACTTAATCTGCAGTGACTGCAGGTGAGTGGTTGTCTGGGGTTTGGGTGAGGCATTGCCTGGGATGGGACACAAGGCACCTTTTCAGGTGATGGAAATATTCTGTATAATGATTGTGGTAGAGGGGTCATTTGTGAAAAACCCATCAAATGTACTGATACATTAAATTGGTGCATTTTATTGTGTGAAAACTATATCTTTTAAACTTGATTTTAAAAAATATAAGAAAGCCCATTTTGTGTGTTTCCTTTGCACTTAAAATAAAAAGGGAGCAAGGGAAAAATAGGGAAAGGCTAAGAGATGAACCCATACTCTCCACCCAATACACCTCTAGAACTCAGCAGGACATTTTTTAAGTGTTAGAGAAACTATTTTTAATTGGTTATAATTGTCCCACATGGTTCACAGAGTGTCAGTTCATAATTGAAAAAGACTTGTGGGTCCTGCAATTTTTTCAATTAAAGTGCAAGAATTTGTAAATGTAACCCTAGCCAAGAAAGAAGGGAATCTGTTATTTAGTATAAGATCAAGGTTTTTATTTTGGAGGGAATAATATATACACTTCAGTATTCTTGAGACTAAGTGATCAGAAGAAAATCAATTTTTTGTGGTAACAAAATAAGTTTGCTCTCAGAATATTAAATAGTGAAATGAGTGACATCCATTGCTGATGGAGAATTGGCACTGGAACTGAAGTATCTATTTCCTCCCTGCACTTTTCATTGCTGATGGCCCAAGTGCCTTCCCCTTCCCTCCACAGCCTCCTGAAGCTTGGGCAGCTGACCACCCTGATATCCAAACACAGCTTGGGGTGTAAAGGAAAGAGGTGACTGAGATTGAGACTTTATTGCAGAGGGATCCAAAAGTCACAGAGTGTCTAGAAATCATGTGGCCAACCCAGCAGGACGGATTCCTGTCCACAGAGGGAGAACAATGCAAAATGTCATCGTGCATAGGGTGTGGATCCAGGTGCCGGGAGCCGGTCCATCCTTGCTGTTTCAAGGGACCTGGCATATATGGCATACTGTTCTTAAAATGTTTGGTCACCTTCTTGGCACTATGTGTTTTAACCAAGGTCACCTCTCTGAGAAAGGTTGTTTCCCCAGGTAGGGATTTTCCCCTGAAGTTAGGGAGGGAATAAAACCTCTTAACCCCTTCCCCAGCAGAA
>NW_006294421.1:1763403-1768117 GCF_000327345.1 Myotis davidii
CTTGACAGAACCTGGCTAGAGAACCTAGCGAGGGAACATGGCTACAGAACCTGGCTGGAGAACCTGGAGAACCTAGCAAGAGAACATGGACACAGAACCTGGCTGGAGATCTTAACCAGAACTTCACTGGAGATCCTTATCAGAAGTTCGCTGGAGATCCAGACCAGAACTTGGCTGGAGATCCTGGCTAGAGATCCTGGCTAGGCTGCTGTTCAACTGAACGCTGTCTCCGTGTCATTCCTTCTTCGCCGACTCCGTCCACACCTATGGGGAACCCCTGGACCTGCTGGGGTTGGACCCCGGCATCCAGGGAGGGGTGAAGAATGGGGTCATTCTTGAAATACACTGGGGCCATTCATGAAATAAATTTGTTGCAATCAGCCTTCATGGATGCAGTTCTTCATGTCCCTCCCACATGCAAAATCTGCTCAGACCCCATGGAGGACCCATAAGTCTTTTTCAATTATGGGTTGACACTCAAAGTCCTGACCCAAATCATGCCAGTTCCCTGAGCAAAAACTTCTGGTGATTCTACCATGAAAAAAGGTATACAACATCCTTCGCAATCTGACCTCAATCTCCTTTCCAGTATCAATCCTACATATATACTCAGCTTCCTCCCTTGGGCAGCCAGTATCTAGCCTGCCTTTATTAGTGACCAGCCCCTAACACATCATATTGTCTGATGTGTCCATGCCTCACACTGGCTCATCCTTTACTCCCCTGGACAAACAACAATTCATTTCTATTCTATAAGGGGAAGAAATAAGACTGATTCATATTTGTATCTGAGAGTCTGAGACAAGATAAATGCTCAATAACTGCCTGTTGAATGAGCTAAAGCAGTGGTCGGCAAACTCATTAGTCAACAGAGCCAAATATCAACAGTACAACGATTGAAATTTCTTTTGAGAGCCAAATGTTTTAAACTTAAACTATATAGGTTGGTACATTGTTATTAACTTAATTAGGGTACTCCTAAGGCTTAGGAAGAGCCACACTCAAGGGGACAAAGAGCCGCATGTAGCCCCCGAGCCGCAGTTTGCCGACCACAGAGCTAAAGCATTCAATTATTTAAAAAAAAAATGGAGGCCTTTGTAGAGAATTTAACTGAGTCAAACTTCACAGCTTTTCCTCCTTGGGTTAATCTAGAAATCTGGAACCGGAAAGAAAACTCCAACTTAGATGTTGCTTGGTAAGGGATGGCATTCAATTCATAATTTATGCTACTGGATATAGACATTGCTTTTGCTGAAATATCATAACTATATGCACATTGTGTCCATTCATGGTCTATTTCTCCCCGAGGATGGAGAGTCAATGATTAGAAGCCCCACTTTGTGGTTTGTGCTTCAGTGACAAGTTTGGGGGTAGAAATGGAGGAGGCTTGAAACACAGTTATAACATGACAGAGGAAGAAAGGGAACAAAAATGTGTAGAGGATGATTAAGTGTTTCTGAATTTACACAGTGAAATATGGACAGTTTAAACGTCTTTGCTATTTGCTTCTTTTCAAACTGAGCAGTTTCAAACACCCCAGGCTGCTCCAAGATTAATTGAGTTCTGCATGCTTTTGGCTTGCTCCGGGTACCAAGGAGAAAGGATTTCCACAGAACCCACATTTGCCAGAGCAAAGACTATCTCATTAATGTGTGATTAACAGCCATTTGTGAAGTGATTAATTAGTCATTTTGACAATAAACTGAGCCTAAGTACATGCCTTTGCTAAACTCCAAATTTCACATGCAGAAGAAAAAGAGAGAATATCTTGCTTTTCCTTGCCTCCTTCCTGCACCAAGACTGGGAAAATCCAAAGGCCTTTGCATATTCTGGTCTTGTCTGATTTCATCTGGTTTGTCTTTAAGAACAACAGCCCTGAAATGGAAGCTCTCCAATATGATTGATGGCGTCTCTTTCTATCTGCAAGCTGGAAATATAGGAAAGAATTTTTTTCCTCGTAGGTCTTACTGCTTATTGGTACAAGAGTTATTTCCACTTTGCCGCAGAATTGATTTGCAACATTGGTGTATGAGTTTGTATATTTTTCTCACTGGCCCGTCACAAAGCATAAGTCAGCAAGTCTTCTGCAGTATGATGGATTATGTAGCCAGGAGCTTCCTAGTAATGTTTCCATTAAAAGGATGAGCATATTGTCATTAACATTCGGGGACTGGAATATCCAAATTCTGTGCCTTGACATTTCAGAAACTGTATTATTTAGTAGCACTCGATCCCTGCATCTCTGCTTGCCCACCCTGTGAAATAAAGGCATTAGGGAAACATTAAAGGGTCAGTGGCAATAGTTCTAAGCTGGTATTCTGCCTCCTTCCAAATTAAACCATTTATTTCATTCAAAAGAGGAAGAGAATAAAGAGAGTCAGTTGGAAAGAACACTTACTTATCTAAACCGTTACCAAGTATTATTCATTTCAGGATATGCTGAAGCATTGTAAGATAAAATTAAGCCTAAAACTCCTGATACCTAGTTTATTGTTAAAATGACCTAGTAGCACACAATGGAATATTACTTAGCCATAAGAAAGGATGAAATAACACCATTTGCAAACAACATGGATGGACCTGAGAACATTATGCTAAAACAAATGTCAGAAAAAGCTAAGAACTATATGATTTCACTCATGTGTGGGACATAAAACTGAAATTTGTGAACACAAACAGCAATGTGGTGATTGCTAGAGGGAAGGGGGTCCTAATATAAGGTATCAGGAGAATATTTGACTTTGGGGGGGGGCGCAATGTACAGATCTTGTAACATAGAAACCCACACCTGAAACCTATATGTTCATGTTGACCAATGTCACTCCAATCAATTTAATTAATACGTTTTAAAATGTATACAAAACTAAACAAAAACAAAACCAGAAGGACCACTTAGTAGCAAAGAAATACTCATCTCCCTCTCTCCTGTTCTTTTCCTCACCTCTATCATAATTTGGTGTAGGATGTGTGTGTATGTATATGTATGTTTATGTGTGTGTATATGTGTACTAATATGTGTGTGTGCATGTGTATGTGTATGTGTATGTGTATGTATGGGAGGGTATACTACAGAAAGGCTTTTTGGACAATTTTCTTTTTAAAAACTTGTTTATTGTTGAAAGTATTACACATACTATTACATATGTGAAGATTATGACAGAGCTGGGTTTGAATCTGAGTTTCATCAGCTTTTAATTGCAGAGTATGAACAAGTCATTGCAATAAGCCTCAATTTCATTTATAAAATAGGCATACTAGTATTTACCTCACAGGCTGTAGTGAATATTATAAGATTAAGATTAGCTGTCTATACATAAACAATGCCTGACACATAATTGACCTCTCCCACCGTCCCCTCCCCGCCGCTCACATGCCCTCACCCTGCTAGTGTCTGTGTTCATTGGTTATGCTTACATGCATGCATATAAGTCCTTTGATTGATCTCTTACCCCCCGCTCCCCTGTCATTAAAACTAAATAAATAAATTGATGAACTAGAATAAATATAAAAAATAAATGTTCTATGTCTGGGAGAGGCATTACAATGGTTAAAAATATACTGGCTTAAGATTATGACAGAGCTGGGTTTGAATCTTAGTTTCATCAGTTTCTAATTGCAGAGCATGAACAAGTCATTGCAATAAGCCTCAGTTTCATTTATAAAATAGGCATACTAGTATTTACCTCACAGGCTGTAGTGAATATTATAAGATTAAGATTAGCTGTCTATACGTAAACAATGCCTGACACATAACTGAGGCTCCCTAAATAGATGTTACAGAGCTCGATGAGTGTGTGTGTGTGTGTGTGTGTGTGTGTGTGTGGCCAAAGGAGCTCGATGAGTGTGTGTGTGTGTGTGTGTGTGTGTGTGTGTGCAGCAACACTTTCAGTGTTGACTGCTTCTCGTTATTTAGAGATACAACATGCCGACATAGAACAGCTTCTTATACCACCATGTGGATATAGTTAAATGCAAAGGTCCAAGGGCTCTGAGGCACCTAGAGACGCCTGGATAGATCTACAGCATCTGAACAACCAAGGTCTGAAACAATCAAAGATTGAAAAAAGGTCTACTGTTCAGAACATCCTATAACGTAGACGTATCTTTAGTTAACACCTTTCTGGAGAATATTTAGACTGAAACATGTATCTTTTAATCACTAACAGGTTATTTTTTCCATGTTAACAGTTAACCCACGGAAAAGCACACTTTGCATCAGCAGTTATCCTCCATAGGCATGGCCGTCTTACCGTTTCCGAAACCGTATGATTCAGGTGGGGAAGTGAGAGGTCCCTAGAGTGGAGAGCTTAAGGAATACAGCTGATACCTTTTCTCAGCATCCTAAGATGTAATTTTCTTTTTACATTTTAACGTCGCTGACTGAAATTAGAAATGTCTTATAATCAATGGTGGGTCTTAGTTTAATTGGCAGCATTTTTTATTTCTTAATGGAACATAAAATATTAGTGTGACTTGTAACTGATGAAGTCTTAGATTTGATGAAATATATTAAGTGGCTTGCATGAATCAAGATCAGATCTTGCCACAGACTTCGGAGGGATTTCATTAGGTGGCCCTAAGGGCACTATCTGGGTGGACCCCCAGGGAACAGCAGAGCCCATGTCTGGCTACCACAAACCACTTGCTAGTGTTTAGTCACTTTTTTAAGATAAAAGAATATGCTTCAATTTAGTAACAATTTCATTAGAAAGAG
>NW_006294421.1:1769503-1774468 GCF_000327345.1 Myotis davidii
AACGCCTGAGGGCTCCCAGTATGTGAGAGGGGGCAGGCTGGGCTGAGCGACACTCCCCCCACACACACACCAAGTGCACGAATTTCGTGCACCGGGCCCCTAGTTCCTATATAAACCCCCAAGGATTATGTATTATAAAGCATATAATAATAGCTCCCTCCCCATAGTAAACTTAATAGGAATTAATAGACTGCTTCATTGTCACTACTCAACTTCTGTTCCCAAATTCACTATAAAACTAAATTTTATATCTTTAAGAAAACTCAATCAATATCATGTCTAAGTAATGCTGTTATTTTATGTAACTTCAAACCAGCAATAAATATCTTTTGATTTTTTTATTTGCTAAGTGTTTGAAATCAGGTAGAATGTTGGCAGTAAAGCAACTAGTTGACAGCTTCCATTTTATTCTTAGGATTTCTTAAACCTTTTAACTCAGTACTTCCGGGAATTTTTTTAACAAGATATTTCTAGCTACATTCTTACTTTTTTTCCAACTAATGAAAATGACATAATGACAAGATAACCTGTATTATTTATAAATGAATAAGAAAACAAACTTTGTTTTTGGCATAAATGATTTCTGCCTTAATATAAGGAAGAATTTTGTGCAGCAAAGATTTAATAATAATGAGATGAGTTACTGAAAAGGTGCTGAATTATCCTTTCTTTTTAATAGAGTTTAGTTTTCATATTTATTACTTAGGATTTGTCTAACTATGGGTGGGGATGTGGAGAAAAAGCAGGTTTACCTTTTTTTCTTGTTATTTAGAGATACAACATGCAGAACTATGTTTTAATTCAATGATAGACACTCATTTATCAAAACCTCTAGGAAGTTGGACTCTCATAAAAATAAAGTTTGTCCTGGATCAAGTTAACTTAAATAAAAATTGAGTACATCAATCAGATTCCAAATTAATAATTTATTACACTCCTTTTTAAATATGTTCAGAGATGAGGAGTAAAAAGGGGATTATCTGTTAAGCTAAAAAGCTGTAATAAAGCACACTAAAATAATTCTAGTCTCCATTTAAGTCTGTCCTTAATGATAATAAAAGAAAAAATATGAATGGAATTGAAATTGTACTATATGAAACCAATATCAAATTCAGAAAAAGGGAATTCCAGATTCACTTGTAATTTGGATAATTATGTACAGGGGACTTTATTTCTGTAATTATTCTATGGACAATTCTAATCTTAGTCATCTCCAGTCATTAAGATATTCACTGAAAATATTTAATATTTAAAATCACTGAAGTGGTATTCCTGGTATTCTCTTTGTCTTTAGCCAGTCTATTTTCAGGGAGTGTGTGTGTGTGTGTGTGTGTGTTCAACTATATCAATCATGTGAAGATAACAAAATTGTATGCTCCACTCAAAACCCACTTAATTTCTCACCGAACCATTGAGTCAATGATAAATGATGAAATCCAGTTCAGTTATAACTTTTTGATGTCTGTTTTGTTAGTAGGCTTCTCTCAGCTCAAAAGCATTCTCTCTTATGTGTGTTTTTATCCAAATTAGTTAAACCTATTTAGGTTCACAGCCCTTTTTAAAATTACGATGAAACTATGGACATATTCCTTTCAAAAATGCTCATAACACAGGTTAAATCTCCACACAATCTCAACTGGCATGTCACATTTAAAAATGGAATAGACAGGTGAGATGAAAGTGGTAAGTCTAAAGCACAAATCAGTGAATGTCCATCTGATTTTTGCCATGTGAGAATGTGGGATCATCACTTTAGTCCTTTTGCTCTAAGAGAAAATGGAAATTCAGATATCTATAAATCTCCAGATTTTTAAATGTCCATAGGTAATTCATTTCTATAACATAGGATAGGCCAAACAAACATATTTAAGAACTCAGTGTAGCCAGGCCGCCTTCACCTATGCAATCCCTCCCAGGAGACTCCAGGTTAAGACCCCTTATCTAAGCAATAGAATTGCTGCAATCATTCCTACAATAGCCATTTCCACCTGCCTCGGGGGGCGTGGGGAACTGGCAGCAACAGGTTTCTGTTCAGTTTCTTGATGATGATATTTAAGGATTCTTCTAATCATATGGATTCTCTCATAATTTCACATACACAATCCAGTATTTCAGACATGTTCTGTTCCCACATGTTCTCTCATCCTTCCTCAAATATGTTCCAAATTCCCAAGGTACACACACAATACATATTTATTTATAACCTATTATTTCCAGGCTTTAGGCACTGGAGATACAATGACAATAAATACATCCCTTCCCTTGCAGGCAACCACAGCCTCGTAGGATTAGAGACATATAAAGAATTCATTGTATGATGAAAGTGATTCTATAATAGATTACATAGCAAGGTACTATAGAAACATGAACAAGAGAGAGGGCAATTCTACATGGGAATCCATGGAAGATTTCACAGAAGAGCAAATCTTAGGGAAAAGTCACCAAGCAGAGAAGGCGAGGGACGTGCTCCAGACTGAGGGAGGAAATGTGTGATGGCAAAGAGGAGGGAAACAGCACAGGGCAATAGTGCTTTGGAAAGCAGCGAGAAGCTTTGCCTAGAGTGAAGACACAGGACTGTAGCTACAGAGACAGGTGGAGGCCTTCAATGATGCCAACCTAAGGAGTTGAGTTTTTTTCTGTTGAAGATGGTTAGAAATAAGGTAGTGAAATTATGACTTCAAGATATTCTAATATGACTCCACTAGAGGCCAGGTATATGAAATTCATGGGGGGGGTGTTCCTCAGCCCAGCCTACTCTCTCACAATGCAGGACCTGTCGGGGGGTGTCTGACTGCCAGTTTAGGCTCGAAATCCAGGACCACTGGCTCCTAACCGCTTGCCTGCCTGTCTGCCTGATCACCCCTAACCACTCTGCCTGACTGCCTGATCACCCCTAACCACTCTGCATGCCTGCCTGATCACCCCTAACCACCTCAGCCTCGGCCCCCGCCGCAGCGGCTTCGTCCAGAAGGACATCAGGAATGATGTCCGGAAGGTCGTTCGGCAGTCCAGTCTCATTAGCATATTACGCTTTTATTATTATAGATAGGTCCAATTTCTTCCTGGCAGGTAGGCACAATGGCGGCCCATCTGTGTACACTGACATATGTATAAGCAGCTTGGCCCCACACCCCGTGAAGTTTTATTTCCCAGAGCCTCCTCTCAGGACAATGGGACCAACATAGCAGCAGAATGCATTTCCAGATTAAAAAGAATTAAGGGAGGGAAAAAAGTAAAAGTATAAAACAGATGCATTTTCTGTCAGGGAGGGAAGAAAGGAATAAGTTAAGCTAGTTCGCATGGAGAGACATTTGAAATGAAACTCAAGAACTGGCTTTCTATACAGAGAGACACGAGAACCTGAGCTCCTGAGCTCTGCCTGATTACTTCTGCAATAACTTGTTAGTTTTATTTAGGAATCTCTCTAGCTTGGGCTGGAGTCTCTTATATCTGTCAAGTACCATCACTATATAAATGAAATAGCATTATAAAACAACAGACAGATATCTGCACCTATGCATATTAATGATGTGCTAACATCTCGTTATGGTTCAGAATTCATAAAGAGCTTTCTCTCTGCCAAGTGCACGGTGGCATAGTATTGGTAACGTGTGTGTAATCATACCTTAAAAATAAATGCAGTCCATTAATCAAATACGACCCAAGGTATCAGGGAAAAGAAATCTTGAAAATGTGATTTTTTTTAATGTATTTTATTGATTTTTTACAGAGAGGAAGGGAGAGAGATAGAGAGTCAGAAACATCGATGAGAGAGAAACATCGACCAGCTGCCTCCTGCACATCTCCCACTGGGGATGTGCCCGCAACCCAGGTACATGCCCTTGACCAGAATCGAACCTGGGACCCTTCACTCCACAGGCCGATGCTCTATCCACTGAGCCAAACCGGTTTTGGCGAAAATGTGATTTTTATTTTATTGCGTGCCCCTCCATGCAAGTTTTGGCTCCCTGCCGGCCACTGATTGAGAGCTATTCTATGTGACAAGGGGCTTGAAGCGGATTGTAAGGGAACCGGCTGTGTTTCTTCAGTCCCTTTAAGAAAAAAATAAATAAAACCATAAGCACAACACTTAAAAAGTCAACTGAATTAGATTCTTTCTGCCTTGTACTTAGCTGTGTAGTAATACAGGAGTGGGCAAAAGTGGGCTAATAATAATAATAAATAATACAATAATTAATAAATGCATAATAATACAAGAATAAAATCTGTGTTTCCCATACTCACAACTGTAAACCTAGTTCTGCCCAACCCTGAAGAACTCAAATCCTTGTCTGAGAGAGACTGTGTTAGGGACAAAGAGGACATGAGATCACTGCAAGAGGCAAGATCATTCCTTGAGTCCCATTCACACCTGAAGGCCTGAGAATTGCTCCGCCCTGCCAGGTCATGCTTTTCTGCTGCACTTCCAAAAGCATGGATCTTCCTCATGATTTTTCTTTTTTACCTCTATGCAATGGAAGTAGCCAATTCAGAAACCCTAATGTTTTCTGAATGTTTCCTACAAAATCATAGCTAGTTGATATCTAGGCTGGTGTTTACAATAAACCATATTCTATTAGACAGGGTTACTGTAGCCTCACAAAATTTGCTTGAAATTTGTATTTTAAGGAGACTGAACAGGTCTAAAAGGAAAAATGCATAATGACATAAACTTAAGTTTTCCACCTGCTTGTTTTCAGTTTAATTCTAAGAAATGAAATTGCAATAAAAAACATAATATTAATATTATATAATGCAATCATATTATATATAACTAGTGGCCCAATGCACGAAATTTGTGCATGGGGGGTGGGGTGGGGTGAGGTGTCCCTCAGCCCGGCCTGAACCTCTCCAATCTGGTACCCCTTGGGGGATGTCTAACTGCCGGTTTAGGCCCGATCCTGTAGGATTTCCAGCAGTCAGACATCCCTCTCACAATCCTGGAGTGCTGGCTCCTAATCACTT
>NW_006294421.1:1774509-1784937 GCF_000327345.1 Myotis davidii
TTTCCCCCAAATGCCCTCCTGCCAACCTACTCACCTCCAACTGCTCCATCAGCCTGATTTCCCCCACTGCCCCCCCACCAGCCTGATTGCCCCTAACTGCCATCCCCTGCCGGCCTGATTGCCTCTAACCTCCTCTGTCTCAGCCCCGCCACCATGGCTTTGTCGAAGGACATCTAGAAGGTCTCCTGGAAGGTCTCCCGGTCTAATTAGCATATTACCCTTTTATTAGTATAAATGTCATAATATACAGTACATTTTTATGTAATTATATATTACACTAGAGGCCCAGTGAACAAAATCTGTGTGGAGGGGGTCCCTTAGCCCGGCCTGCACCCTCTCATAATCTAGGACTCCTCAGGGGATGTCTGACTGCCAGTTTAGGCCTGATCCCACCCTTATCCACTTGCCTGCCTGCCTGATCACCCCTAACCACTCTGCCTGCCTGCCTGATCTCCCCTAACCACTCACCTGCCTGCCTGATTGCTCCTAATTGCCTCTGCCTCAGCCCCTGCCACTACAGCTTCATCCAGAATAACGTCCAGAAGGTTGATTGGCTGTCTGGTCTAATTAGCATATTATGCTTTTATTATTATAGATAATTATTGGTACATTAAACTACACATCTCTTAGTAACTGATAGAATAAACAGACAAAAACAGTAAGGATATAGGAGACTAGACAACAAGATTAACAAATCTGAACTGAAAGGCATGAGAGTACTGTATCCAACAAACGCAATTTATACATCCTTTTCAAAACAGGGAATATTTTTACCAAATTTAATCATATGGTTGGCCATGAAGTAGACTTCACTACATTTCAAAGAATTTTAATCATTCAGAATATATTATTTTAACACAGTAGGCTTATTGTGGAAATCATTAAGAAAAAAATAACTTTATAAAACCCAAATATTTTAAAAATAAACCAGGCACATATAAGTAACTGATGAGTCAAATAAAAACTTACAATGGAAATTAACATATATTTTGGACTATAGTGACAATAGTGTATACAAGACAACTTATAGCCTTTTTTTATACTTACTAAAAAAGTGGAAATGTAATTATATAAATATCTATCTCAAAAAGTTAAAAAAAACAGCAAATTATAAATGAAAATAAAAAGATGGAAATAATAAGCTAACAGTAAAAGTTAAAATACAAAACAAATTTGCAATAGAGAAAAATCAACAAGCCAAAAATTAGTCTTTTGAAAAATAAACCTACGAAAGATAAATAAAATTCATAAGTCTCAGGACGATTGATCAAGAAAAAGAAAGTAAAAATTATTAGTATCAAATATTTTAAAGTTACATCATATATACCTCACAGAAAACAAAGATAATTATAAGTATATTAAACATATTATGCCAACATTTAATAATTTAGATGAAATGGATGCAGTCCTAGAAAACATACATTACCAAAACTACTGATACGAGAAGAAATGTAAAATGTGAACATATATATATCTGTGTGTGTGTGTGTATGTGTATAAATATAACTTTTAAAACTTCCCATAAAGATTGATTAGAAGTAGTCTAAGTAGTAAATTTTTCTTACCACTAAGGAAGAAATAGTACCAATCTTGACAAAGCCTTCCAAAGAATGAAAAAAAATTTTTTTTTACAATAAATTTTATGAGCTATCAGAACTTAACATTAAAAGATATCAAGGATATTATAAGAAAAGTACAAGACAATCTTTCTCATAAACATAGGTCCTAAACAAATATTAGTAAATTAAGCCCAGGTGATTTTTTTTAATTAATGCATTAGGATCAAGTTGAGTTTATTGCAAGAATAAAAGGTAGATTTAACATTTGAAAATCAATCAACATAATTTACTACATTTACAAAATAATGAAGAAAATTTATGTGATCATCAATAGTTTTTAAAAAATGAGATGTCATGTTTATTTAAATCACCATAAATAATATCTAGTATCTAGTAAATACTCAAAATTATATTAATTTGTTTCATTTCCTCCATTTCCATGGTTGTCTTTTTCTAATGCCACTCACAGATCATTAATAGATTAAACTCCACAGATCAGCTAAGATCATGTTACTCCTCAAACTCCACATTTTCCCATTGATTATGTAATAACTTTCAAAGTTCTTACCCTGTCATCTGAATCACTTCACAATATGGCTCAACTTATTTTTTTCTGTTTTTGTGTTTTTTCCCCTCAAGACTTCACCAAGCATTATATATACTTTGATTTGCTTTGAGTTGAAGAGTGTTGGAACCAATCATGAATTCACTGTAAAGAAATTAATGGCAAGATCATCCTTTAAATCTTCTACTAGAGGCCCAGTGCACAAGTTCGTGCACTGTTGGGGTCCCTTGGCCTGGCCTGTGGGGATCAAAACCAGCCAAAACCAGCTCTCCAACATCACCCAAGGGGTCTGGGATTGTGAGAGGGCAGTTCTCAGGTGTCACACCCCAGAATCAGGCTCCCTCTCTCTGGTTCCGGGTGTGTAACCCAAGAACCGCAGCTGCCAAGTCACTGCAGCTCGGCAGCTCCTGCGTTGAGCGTCTGCCCCCTGGTGGTCAGTGCATGTCATAGCTACCAGTCAGAGCATCTGCCCCCTGGTGGTCATTGCACGTCATAGCTACCGGTTGGATGGTCCAACGGTCAGGCAGTCATTTAGGCTATATATATATATGGACCTCCTGTGGACAGACTTTATGGGCCAGGACAACTCCTATAATATATATATATAAATATTCACATAAATAAATTCTCTTGAGGGAGTGGCATGTTTTCTCCAAAAATAAAAGTAGACCTATGTCATTAACCAGTTTTCCTTTTCATTCTGGTCACCAGAAATTTGAAAGTCATATTCAAATCTTCTGACTGTATAGGGTTTTAGAACTTTCCTATTTGTGCCTATTTCCCTTCTCCTCAATCTCCTGTGTAGGTGTTAAACTTTTATTATAATCTGCATATTTGTATCTCCTATGTATCTGCTCATTTTCCTTTTTAAAATTATTTTTTATAATCTCTCTCCTGTAAATAGTCTATATTCTTTGCAGAATGAAGTGAAGCATGCATGAAAATATCAAACTCCAGTCTAGATAAATACACTTTACACTTGCAAATCTCTGTGCCTTTCTTTTGGATTTTTCTAACCTAAATTACTCCCTCCTCCCTATCACTACTCCAGCACCTGAAATATTTTACTATCTGTACCCCAATGATCAAAATGGACCCTTCCTTCAATGCTCATCTTGAGTGTTGGCTTTCTTAAAAAATTTTCCTCGCTCCCAATAAGTGAGTGCAACTTCTGTAAAGTTCACCTTCGAGTGAAAACCTCACTCAAACCTGTTGACCTCTCTGTGCTCCTGCATGTGTTGGCGTTTTCCTCTGGCTGATGTGATGATGTCTGCAGCAGTACCCAGGGATTATATCCAGTCACGGCAACACGCAAAGGCAAAAAGGGGTCCATTCTCTCTCTTGCCAGAGGGTAAGAAAACATTTCCCAGAGGTTGTCCCTCACAATCATTACTGGCCAGACTTGGGTGCATAACCACTCCTAAACTAAGCACAGGAGAGAATAATGGGATTCCTGTGATTGGCTTAGACTAATCAGCTTAAATCCTTTGAAGCTAAGCAGGAGGTCAATTCCCCTGGAGACTGTGATTGTGTAGCAAAGGGTGGATACTAAACAAATCAAGGATCTGTTAGGAAGGAAAATAGAGGGGAATAGAGATTGGGTAGAACAATGGTGTACTCTGCAATTGTGATGTCTCCCTCCCAGAATTCCCATGGCATTTTGTTTGTTCCGTTCATAATTCACCTTATGCTTCCTGTCTTATAGTTTTCTGTGTACTTATTTCATTTCTACTTCCTAACAGCATTAAGCACTTTGAGGGTAGAGATTTGTGAGTACCCTGCTCAGCAACATGAGGGGCTGGCCATATTAGGCACTTGATAGGTATAAATTCAGTGAAATTCCTAATTTTCCTCATGGATAGCACAGGTAGAAAAACTGTGCATCTTTGGATTTGTGTCCATAGCAGATACTTTTATGTAACTTCATATTTGGATTGGAAGTGTCTGCCTTCTATTAATTACCACTCACTGGCCCACACCTATCAATATGTTGCTATAACCTTGGGTGCAGTAAGTCTTTATGCTTTTATTTTCCTGTAGTGAAATGAATGTCTCTATTCATCAACATCCACTCACTCACCTGTCCCTTTCTGACATATTTGGAGGCTGGACCGCAGGGGCTAGGTACAACTACGGCTAAAGAACAAAGCTTTTCTCTGTGCAAAGGTGACTGGCTCACACCTGGAGCGAGCTGGTGGCCCAGGCCTCATTACCACCCTATTCGAATCCTGCAGAGAGCTCCCAGCCAGACCTCTAAGAGCAGCAACAACAGCAGACACTGTTGCCTCACAGTGGCCAGACCCAGTCAGGAGCCGAGGAACATCTGGTAGACCATAGGGTGGCGGCAAAATATTCAATGTTTGAAGAAAGAAATCCCCTTGACCTGGCCAGGCCCCAGAAATACAGTATTTGAAGAAAGATGTCTCTTCACTCCAAGCTGCTCTCTTTCCCCGACCCTGGCAGCAGCAGTAAAACTTCAAATAATCTCAGTGGCTCTTTTCCTCCCACAGCATGAATACAATCTGAGTATAAGCAGACTTTGTTTCCAGGGTCTGATGAAAACATTTATTTATTTCAATTAGAAATCACCCTAATCAGCTCTTTTGAAAAGGTAGAACCTGGAAGGCACAAACACCACTCTATTCCCTATCATGAAAGAAAAGATGCATTGTCATGTGGAAGAGAGGCGAAACAAATTTTCAAAAATTCCTACCTAAACTCCTGAGAAGCAAACCTGACCAAATGTTCAGCCACTGCACTGACTAAAAGTACCACCGATTCCATGTGAAAGATACGAGATCACTGTGAAGCATTAATGTCTGAATCGTTGTAGAGGGAGATCATCATTATGCAGTCCCCAAAAGTGTTTGGAGACTCACAAAATGGAGAAAAATCCTCTGTGATGTTCCCCCTACAAAAGGTCATTTCCATGAATGCCAGACTAGGATTACAAACTTTGTTCAGGAGTCTGGAGTTTAAATCTACACTACACCCTTCAGCACGTTTCTGTGAGGTTGAAGATGCCTGTCCAAGCCAACACAATACAGAAAGCCAGGGTAATGGCATGATAAGTTGTTTTGAGGTGGCACAAACAACACTGAGGGTACATTATCGATTTGCTTTCTTACTTTGGCTTCTTTGTATTGCATCATTATTCTAGTTTCACTTCTGGACACCTAAAGTTCAGGCAAAAATCCTACAAAAAAAATTATGAAAAGAGAGGGTCTGGGGGAAGGAGAGTCCTTTAAGTGGTTAATATATGTGCTTCTTTGAAAACCCATGTGTTCCCTTTGCTAGAAGTGAAACTAGGGAATCTGGGTAGCAGTATTTGAATGAATGAATGAGAAAATTATTATACTTTAGATAAGTTACTTAGCCTTTGGGAATCTCAGTTTTCTCATTCATAATTTGAGGGGTGAGCAATATTTCCTCATTTGTAATGTAAAAAGGATTAGATGTGATAAGCTATATACTATGCTTACTGCAATGCATAATACATTCTAATGACCCCAGAAATGTTCATCACTATGATTATTATAATGGCTGGGCTTCCCATTTCCCTATTAGGGCTCTGTCTCTAAGATATAGCAATTTAATGCCTACCGACCATGAAGACATATCTTGAGGACTAAATCATCCTCAGTAAAATTATTCTGTGCCAGGCAGACAACATTAACTGGGTCATGGCCAAATAATAATAATAATAATAATAAAAATGCCTTCAGCCAGGAGGAAACCCAAATAGTTACTGTAGACAGTAAGCAGCCAGTCAACTGCCCATGGTCTTGATAGAGAGACTGAAATGAAGGCTGGATCTACTGCCTACAGATCAGAACTGGCTTTTGATGAAACAGTGAGTGACAGGAACCTGACTCAGGAGGAAGAATCTCCACAAGCAGATATCAGCTGAATGTCACAGTGCTTGACCTTGGGGAGGGAGGCACTCAGCTATCTATAAAGTCCCATCTAAAGAACTGGACTAAGGAGAGTTAAAGGATATTGGATTTTCAATTTGCCCAAAACCAACATTTGAGGAAGAATCCTACTCTCTCTTTTTTCTCCCATGCTCCCCTCTTGTCCTAATATCTTTGCCTTATTTACTCTTATTCTAAACCCTCCCACACATCATAGGATAGACACACACATCCAATGCAAATATCCACGGAAACATTATTCATAATAACCAAATAACTGGGAACAGTTCAACTCTCCATCAACAGATAAAAAAAAAGAACCAAATTATGGCTTATCCCATATGCTGGAATTCTACTCAGCAATAAAAAGGGACAACATGGGTGAGTCTCAAAAATATACATGTGTGCTAAGTAGAAGTAGTCAAACCTACATTTCTACACACTCTATGATTGCATTTATATAAAATTCTAGCAAAGGCAAAACTATAGTGACAAAGAGTGGATCAGTGGGTGCCTAGAATCAGGTGTCAGGGGAAGGGATCAATCACGAACAGGCACAGGCAAATTTGGGGAGATAGAACTGCCTAAGTCTTGGTGCAGACTGTCTACAGTTAATACACATCATCAGGGTATATAGTTAAATGGATGGATTTTATTGAACATAATTGAGACTTCAGTTAGCTAATACTATAACACTGACCATTTAAATCAGAAACTCTGAGGCACCCATATTATTTAAAGCTCCCTAGGAACTTCTAATATACAGCCAGAGTGAAAAATGGCTGCTCCGGGATAAAGAGACACTCAGCACAAGTGTATTTATAAAAATAAATTGATATTATTTTAAAATGTTTTATAAAAGAGTAAAACTGGGCATCTTCAGGGAACAATGTGACTACAGCACAGAGTTTACAAATATGAATAGTGCAAATTAGTTTAAAAATATAACTTGGAAAAGATAATGGAAAGCCATGTTTTTTCATAGTGAATAAATATTTTAGACTATTTATCAGAAAAGCAATTTTCCCCTGAAAAGCTGCAGAGAAAATATCCTCAATCCTTACAAGTGAAATATTATTAATATCATTATTGTTATTGATAATAAATATTCACTTGGAATATATTGTGACTATGAAAAGGATGATAGTCAAGAAGAGAACCAATTATTCACATGCAAAGATATTACACTTAGGAAATAAGCCATACTGAAAATAATGGATCAGGGTCTCATGGGACCTGGATCTGAAAATTAGTCAAGACACACAACCAATATTCTTTCCTCTTGTTTTCTTCAGGGGTCATGCAATGCCTGTCTGTCCATCTGCTTGCTTCTCCTCATCCCACAGACTCATTTTCCTGCAATGTTATCTTGTAGATTGTCTTGGCAGCTTCAGCTCCCAAGTCTATAGGACCTTTCAGCTTGGTTTCTGAAATTTGAGACAGAATTTTATCTCTGCTTCCAACCTAAATATGGTTCCTACCCCTCTGGGTATTGATTCCCAATGCATTCATCTCTAGTGTTTTGTTTCTTGGGGTGGGCATGGAGCAGAGGGATTGTAACATAAAAGATTGCTCTTTCCTGTGCAGGGAAGGCAACAAAACTATCTAGTACACCAGCGATCTAGTCATTTCTTTTTTACTTTGCACTATTAATCATTGATCCTGCTATCCTTGGTAGTTATATCTGAATATAACTACTGAAGATTTGTGCATGTGTGTGCATACATATGTATGCTTCAGGCAACATTCTTCTACTATTTATGGCAATTTCTTCTGGAAACAATTATTATCAAACTATTAAACATTTTAGGAGTATCAAGTTTTCCCAAATATTAGATCTGCATTTCCTCAAAAAAATCATTAGTTTTACATCTAACAAGGGGAACATTTTTTGCCTAGTTGTCTGGCTGTATTGGCTACTCTTTTGGATTTGTGCAGCAAAATACACCAAAAGAAGTAATTATGTGGTTTAAAACACAGTTGATAATGTTGGAGATGACACCTGCTAGTTAGATAGTTGAAATAGTCATAGCCTGAGAATGCTGAGAGATGGAGACAGGCTTTTCTAGGGACAACACTCCAAGATGGGGATTTGTCCTTTTTTCAACTAAAAGCCAAAGCATCATTGACAGAACAAACAACAAACCAACAAAGAAAACCTTCTCATGCTCCAACAGAGATGTTTTATAAAACCTAAGTTTGCAAGTCATACATTGGCTTAGAATTTCAACTCACGAAGGTCTTATGCATGCATAGATTGATATAGTAGCAAATAGGAAGAGAAAAGTCTAGCACTATAGATGTGCAGTTGCCTACGACTATAAACTTTATTTTAAACTGAGAGACTAAATATTTTCTGAAATTATATGGATGTGAATATAGAACCAGGATGAAGAAAGAAGAAGATACAGACAAGACAAAGAAGAGAGACAGCTTTCAGACGACTTTCATGTACTTTACAGTGAATAAGGAGTTGTAGTTAAATCAGAACCACATCTTAGTTCTACTAGTATGTGTGTAATGTGCGTAGTAATTGTGTGTGCATATATGTATACACACATAGGTACACATGTATGGTTAAGGTGACCAGTAATAGTTCATGTAGAACTTTCCAGAGTATATGCTTGGTCTGTGAGCTGACCCTTGTTGTTGTCTTTGTACAGTTAAAGAACTCCTGTCAGCACCAGGAAGATAATTGAGTGTGCTACCTCCTGTGTACATCTATCTGTCTGTCTGTCCACTTCTCTCTCCTTTTCTTTCTGTTTTTGTTTTTTTCCAGGAATAATTCAAAAATGCTCCTTGGCATTTCCATACTAATCTAATTTTCTGTGGCAGCATTTAAGCTTTCCTTGGGGGTAGATTATGCTCCCCTGTGAAACTCATATCAAATCTTTTGGGCCACTAACCCTTCTTCAGGCTGTGATGCAGCGCTGCCAGTATGAAATATAAAAATGCTCATTAGAAGCCAGCAAGAAAAAGAAAGGTCCCCAAAAGACAGAAGTAAAAGCCTGACATTCCTAGATTGCATGCATCATCACAGCATCAGCAGCTGCTTCCTCAGGCACTGGCAGAGCAGTAAATCTGAGGGTGTAGCTGTTCATCCACAGCATGCTTAGGAGGAGGCCAGGAAAGAGCAGAATGGCATAGGGTGAGAAATGGGGTGCTGATCAGCTAAGGCTACTTTCTGTGCAACTCCAAAGGTTTTAGCAATACTAGTACAGTGGGGCCTTGACTTACGAGTTTAATTTGTTCCATGACGGAGCTCATAACTCAAATTACTTGTATGTCAAATCAAAAAGTTAACGAGTGAGACATGTGATGTTGGGCTGATGCTGTGGTGTTCACTGTGACGTTCGCTGCGCCAACTAGCGGTGGGGTATCTGAAGCTGGCTTGTAACCCGAATTTTAGCTCTCAAAGCAAAAAATCGGCCGAGAGATGGCTCGTATCTCGAAAAACTCGTTAGTCTGGACACTCGTAAGTCAAGGCCCCACTGTATAATCACCCTCTATTGTGCTACGAGGGAAATTTAGTATCACCTTAATGACTTTGCTCATATTATCCTTTGTATTCCCAACCCAACATTACATCCAACAAAGGAATGGGAAGATCATTGACATTATATTACAAAAATGTATCTTATGTAAGATGGCACTTATATTTTTATTTTGTCAAAAAGATTATGGGAATTAACAGTTTCTTACCTAAGTTTCTGAAGGTCTGACCCAGATCACAGAGGTATGCAATTACTCTTAAAATCAGCTCTAACTATGCAAATGGTGGCAAAGATATGAACTAAAAAGATGATTCCCCCAAATCTTCAGCCAGTGTAATACTGATGCATCAGAAGGAGAACTGACTGATCTAATATTGAGGTGACACTTCCTCTAGGAAAGATCCTTCAGGAATCTCTAAAACCTGGCCCCTAGAATTTCTCAATAGCTAGTTCTTTACCTTATAGGCTCGTACTCTTTACTATATGGTCCCAAATGTATTTGTACATTTAGGTTCATAACAGTTGTCAGACTCAAATATTTTACACTAGTCCACTTAGGAAGTATATTATTTTAGCTGACAAGAATAATTATGTTTCACTTTATTTTGATTTGATGATAATGAGAGGAAACGAAGAGAAGTAGTAATCATCCTTTGACCTTGATGGAACCAGAAGGAAGCCACTGGGTCAGTTAAAGATTGATGGATTAGAAATGAAGATTCTCATTTCAAGAAAATATCCCAGTCCAGGCAGAGTAGCTCAGTTGGTTGAGCATCATCCTATGCACCAAAAGGTTGCCGGTTCAATTTCCAATCAGAGCAAATACCTGAGTTGCAAATTTGATCTCCAATTGGGCACGTATGGAGGGCAACCAATTAATGTTTCTCTCCCTCCCT
>NW_006294421.1:1784976-1787433 GCF_000327345.1 Myotis davidii
GTGGAAAAAGCTTTCTGGGAATCCTAGGTCTTCATGGAACAGTTCAGAAACCACTGATCTTGTTTAATGCCTCCATTTCCAATGAGGAAACGGGGGCACATGGTGCATGAAAGGCTTTCCCAGTGCTACACTCACTGCTGGTCAACAACAGAGCCTGGAATTCTTCTTTCTTTCTTTCTTTCTTTTTCTTTCTTCCTTCCTTTCTTTCTCTCCTCTCTCCTCTTTCTCTCTCTCTTTTTCTTTCTGTCTATCTCTCTCTCGACTTCCTCTCTCTAAGCAAGTCCTCAGGTGAGGATTTTTTTAAAAGTAAACATCCCAATCAGTTCTGAAAAACACTATTTTATCTCATTCACTGGTGAGCACTTAGGTAATCAAAAGAAAACAAAATCTCCTGTAATTCCAATACATAGAAGCATTATTAATACATTAGGATATATATATATATATATATGAATAAATGTAAGCGAAGCAACCGTTCTATCGTTTGATGGATCGCTGTGACACACACTGACCACCAGTGATGGTCAGTGTGCTCCCACAGTGGGAGCACTGCTCAGCTGACTGATGGGCACCAGCCGTCAGGCTCAGGGCTGGGGAGCGCAGCTGTGGTGGATTGAGCTCTCCTACGAGTACTCTCCCTGCATGCCCCTCCCCCACCCGGACCTGGATCAGGACCGGGATCAGGACCAGCATTGGGACTGACTGGACTTGAACCTGCAGCCCCTTCTTGGTCATGGGTGCGCGGAGACTGCAGTGGAGTGGCAGCAAGCCTACTGAGCTGAGGCGGTGGCAGGCGCAGCAGGGCCAAGATGAGCGGGAGTGGTGTGGGCACTTGGCCTGTGTTCAGGCTCCTCCCTGGCTGCCTACCACTTCACACACTACTACATCCCTCAGGGGATGCTGGACTGCCGGTTTCGCCCAATCCCCGCAGGCCACGCTGAGGGACCACACTGGTGCACGAATGTGCATGCTCCAGTGGGGTCTCTTGGCCTGCCCAGCAATTGGGGCCGATCAGGCCATCTCAAACAGTCCCAATCAGGGCAATGGGGGCCAGCCAGCAGGGGAGAGACTGCAGGAGGTTGGCTGTCGGCTGGGAAGGGACTGCAGGTGGGCTCCAGGGCATGTCTGGCCCTCTCGGCCAGTTCTGATCAGCCAGACCCCAGCATCAAGCTAACCTACTGGTCAGAGCATCTGCCCCTGGTGGAGAGTGAGCATCATAGTGACTGGTCAGGCGGTTGACTGAACAGATGACTGGTCAGTTGGACACGTAGCATATTACGCTTTATTATATAGGATACTGATACTATATATTCTTTAATATATGGATATAAAGTTATATTATATTATATAAAATTATCCTATATAATAAACAGCTAATATGCAAATGGTTCCTATAATGGCTCAGACACGCAACACTGGGGAGAGAGGAATGGGGATCAGCCAGGTACAAATGAGCTCGCGAGAGAGGAATGGGGACCAGCCAGGCACAAATGAGCGAGAGAGACAAGCGACCCAGCCACGGCTGTGTCTGCACCTGCAGCCCAGGAAAGGGACAAGCTACCCTCCCCATGATCCCGGGTGCCAGTGCTTGTGGCTGCAGCCTGGGAGAAGGACAAGCCACCTGCCCTGTGGTGTTGAGTGCCTGTGGCTGCAGCCCGGGCTGCCTGCCCACAGTCCCCTGCAGCTGTGGCTGCCTGCAGTTTAATAAACATTGTAACAAATATAGAAGCTAAATAAAACCCCAGAAACCTGCTTTCAGTGAGCCTGGGATCTCAGAGCTGGAGTTGATGCAGAGTTTCGATTATAGAACCTAAACAAACCAGATACCTGCTTTCAGAGCTGAAGCCAGAGCTAAAGCTGGAAGCCTCAGAGCTGGAGCCAGAGCTAAAGCTGGCCCAAAATGAAAAAAAAAGAAAACAGAAAAAAAGGAGCAGTTGGGAGCTTCAGTCACCCGCCAGCCTGAAAACACCCCTCCACCCCTCACCTAGACTGGCCAGGACCCCAGTGGGGACCCCCACCCTGAAGGGTGTGTGACCAGCTGCAAACAGCCATCACCCCCTCACCCAGACTGGCCAGGCACCCCAGTGGGGACCCCAACAATGAAGGGTGTGTGACCAGCTGCAAACAGCCATCACCCCCTCCCCCAGGCTGGGCAGGCACCCCAGTGGGGACCCCCCACCCTGATCCAGGACACCCTTCAGGGCAAACCAGCCGGCCCCAACCCATGCACCAAGCCTCTATCCTATATAATAAAAGGGTAATATGCAAATTGGCTCTAACAGCAGAATGACTGCTCACTGTGACACACACTGACACCCAGGGGCCAGATGCTCAATGCAGGAGCTCCCCCTGGTGTTCAGTGTGCTCCCACAGGGGGAGCTCTGCTCAGCCACAAGCCAGGCTGACACTGCCAGTACAGCGGTTGTGGTGGGAACCTCTCCTGCCTTCTCAGCAGCA
>NW_006294421.1:1787676-1790722 GCF_000327345.1 Myotis davidii
CTGCCAGTACAGCAGTTGTGGTGCGAACCTCTCCTGGCTTCTCAGCAGCACTAAGGATGTCCAACTGCAGCTTAGGCCTGCTCCCTGCTGGCAAGTGGACATCCCCCGAGGGCTGCCGGGCTGCCAGAGGGATGTCTGACTGCCAGCTTAGGCCTGATCCCCTGGGGAGCAGGCCTAAGCCAGCACAGCGTTTACATAAATACACATATTATTGGTTCTTAGTAGCTTGTTTGAGGATATTAATATGTGAAGGCTAAGACATGCAAATGAATGATGAACTCAACACCTTCCCCTTCTTCACTGTTAATACCATATCAGGACAAAAATAGATATGATTTGCCATTATCAACACAGCTGTCTCTGCTTCAAAAGTGTGAACTCTATCTTCTAAACTAGAAAACTCTTTACCATTTCTGGTAAAAGCCATCATTGTGAAAAGAATAAAACTAAAGAACAAATCCTCCCCCCAACAAAAAAAAACAAACAAAAACAAAACAAAAGGTAGGCATAGGCGTAGGGGACAGTTTCCTTCATCTATAACTATCAATCAAGATGTTAAGCACTCATAACACATTTCTATCAAACGCATGTGAAACTTGGCACTTCTGAGCCCTGCTCGTCTCACAATCATATGCTCCTATTCCCCATCAAACAGTCTTCAGCTTCATGGGAGTGACATCTGTACCTCCAGATGTTCATGTTTTATCAGGCCCTCCTCAGCCATTTTGATCAGGGTGCATGCACACAAATTATATCATAAATCTTCTCACACTTCATATACTATATCAAATGAGAAAAACCACCAAATTTACGCAGAGCTATATTAAGCCTAAGAAATATAACTTGAGATTTAACACACTATTCATAAGGATGTGCTATTCTGAATACTGGATTAATATGAGCTAGCACTACTGTACAGATTTATTATGGACCATATGCTCTTTAATTATCATTGCCTCCCAAAGTTACCACTCCACACATCTGTAGCCGATGCGGGCTGCTGTTGTTCTGTCTCTGCCTCAGCAGGATTTGACAATCATTTTTTAGCTGGACACCTTGACAAAGAGTCAACCCAACAACATCTCAGAAGAGTGATTAAAATAAAATAATAAAAGGATAAGGAAACAGTTTCAGGGAGAGTGCTGGGGGTGAGGAAGAGCCACGGTCAGGAGGGCACCTCATCTGTTTGGGTTCAGATTAGCTGCAATGTTTTTTAATTGTTTCGTGTTAATGCTCAGCCTCCAAAACTTGCCTGCAGCAAATAGAATTAAGGGGGAGACTTCCTCTCTTGAAGCTACTGAGAATGAAGAGTGCGCAAACACTAACATTGTTCTCAGATCAAGATGTGCTTACTGATTTAAGATCTTTTGGACTGCACAATTGCAGAAGACATAACTCATGGGGACTTGGATTAATTTTTTAAAGGATTTACACTACAATTTTCAATGCAATTCTAGTTAATTAAGCAACTCTCTACATCACAAAGGAGCAGTTCTTGTAAACTGTTGTCTCCTTTATTGAAGTTTAACATTTTTAAGGTCACACGTCCCTATCTTCCTGTAGATGCAAAAGACACACGTCAAGACAAATGCTTCCTGAAATACTGTAGGCTTGATTTACACATGGCAGACTTTAGCAGAAAGTAAACTGGCTTACCAATTGGGGGGTAGGCGTTGGGAACGTCACCTAACCTTACAGTTTTTCATTTTTATGAAGGGTTTGAACTACATGATTCTCAAGGTTCCTCCCATTCCTAAATTAGTGACACCAATTAAATAGTATTGAAATCAAGAGATTTACAATTGTTTGTGTTTTAGATATACAGCAATCTGGGGGGCTTGATGAATATTGCTTAGTCCTATCTCAACAGAAATTAAGATCTCAAGAACGAATTCATTCACCAAACAATTGACAATCAGAACCAGTTTGAGAATCAGTCTCTTGCTTGGAAAATTTCTTATTAACTCCTCCGAATTTCTTTTTAAATTTTTCAAAAGAAAAGCTTTCAATGATCTACTTACAGAAATATGAACAGTCAAGAAAATCTAAATGAAGATCAACAGAGCTGCAGGACTTGCTACAGAGTTCGTCTTATTATAAAGCAACGATAAGACAGTGAGGTTTCAAACCAAGGACAGGTAGGTGAACCAAAGTGACAGGATGAAGAGCCAAGAAACATACCCGCCTAGATACAGTCACATGATTTCCAATAAAAGTGCCTCTGAAATCCAGTGGGGACAGGAGAGTCTTTTCAATAAATGGGAAAAATGAGCCTTGACTTCTACCTCACACCAGGCACAAAAATTAATTAGAGATGGCTCAGAGACCTAAAATGTGAAAGGTATACAACAAATGCTCTGGGAAAAAAAAACACAGAAAAATATCTTCAAGATCTTGAGGTAGGCAAGCATTTATTAAACTGGAAAAGGAAAAGAGTTAGCCACTAGAAAAAATTAGACCACTCTGCATGAAGTTTAAAATGTCTACTCTTTGTCAGACACCTTTAAAAAATGAAAAGGCAAACCACAGACTAGAAAACAATAATTGCAATATATGTATCCAATAAACAACATATTTAGAATTTATAAAGAAGTACAAATCAATAAGAAAAAATCAGATGACCCCAATTTTTAATGAATAAAAGAGATTGATCAGATATTTTATGAAGGTGAAATGTATGGCCAATCAACACAAAAAGTTCAACATGCTTGGTAGCTGAGAAATGCAAATTAAAATCACAATGAAATACTACACTATACTATCCAAAATAGTGAAAAATAGAAGGTTACACCCTGTAATATCAAATGTTAGTGGCAATTTGGGACTCTCCTATTGTGCTGATGGGAGTGTGAACTGGAGTAGCCCCAATGTGAAACTTTTGGCTCATCTACTAAATCTAAGCATGTGTCATCCCATGACCCAGTGATCCCACTCCCGGTACTATACCCACCAAAAGCGTTCCCAATTAAGTTCATAACAGCATTATTTATAATAGCTAAAAACAGAAAAAAAGAATCAAATTTTCATCAACAAAAGAATGAACAGG
>NW_006294421.1:1791011-1809724 GCF_000327345.1 Myotis davidii
TGTTTAAGCTATGAGAGTACAAATAGGCATATGTCAAGGTAGAAATCTGTATCATTATATGTCAACTAAGTAATGCACTTGCAGAAATGGAAACATGACCAAAGAGATTAACAGTTTGCGATCATTCTTTTATTCCTGTGAACTGAAGTGAGTAAATAGAGAGCTATCTTATACAAGACCTAGACCTAAAGCTCTCCCTTGCTGCTCTTCAAAATGGAAGTGAGATTCACCAAAGACCAGAAGATGTAGTGGGCCACGGTCCTGAAGCCTCAGATTCAGAAGAAACTGACACCATTTACTTCAAACAAACAAACACAAAGAAAATCCCAGACTTTAAAATGTTTACACTTTGCTACTTCAATTTTCTCTTCTAAATGACTTTGGTGCACACCAACAAAGGTAAGAAAATGCACCTCTGTGTCCCAGTTTTCCACTTTCTAAACCTGATGGGTGAAAAGATTACTCATTTCCAGTCTTCATCTCTGTCTAGAATATCTGTTCTCACCCACAGCATTCCTCCGTACTCAGGTGTTGTGAGTATAATATCTGATATAAAATGAATCACAAGAAATGTAGAAGAATCAAAGTTGCTTTTTAAGAAAGTAGAGTAGATCACAGTATTAAAATTTCCAATGTAAAGTTGAAAATGGCAATTAGGAGGTTAATGAAAGTTTTTTTTTTATCATGAACTATCTCTTCATGAAAGTATTGTGCACAGAAATACACATATATGCCATGGGAATGGTGGCTCATCTATGACATACATAGGACAGAGAATGATCAAGTTATCAAGGTCTTAAAGTTTTATTTCCAGAGTAGGTAAAATCACCTCTGTGCCACTATATTCAATCAATCATTTTTAACTAGGAGATTGAAATCACATACTCAAATATTGTCGTCACACACCTTAGATAGTGCAAATTCTCAGGCACTGGAAATTACAAGACAGTGATATTGAAAGTCTATAAAAACAAATATACCTACAAATCTAAAAAAAAGAAATAAAAAAAGACAATCCCATTTACCATTGCACCAAAAAAAATTAAGATACCTAGGAATAAACTTAACTAAGGAGATAAAGACCTATACTTGAAAAACTATAGGACACTGAAAAAGAGATAGAGGAAGACATAAACAAATGGAAGAATATACTGTGTTCATGAATTGGTAGAATCAACATCATTAAAATGTCGGTACTACCCCCTATAATAAACTCTTCAAAAATTCATATGGAATAAAAAAAAAAAGAACAACCGAATAGGCACAACAATCTTGAGAAAGAATAACAAAGTTGGAGGAATCACAAGATCAGATACCAAGAAATAGCACAAAAATGCCTGGTCCTGGCACGACAACAGACACATAGAAGAATGCAACAGAACCGAGAACACAGAAATCGACCCAAGCCCTTACGCTCAATATTTGACAACGGAGGAAATAGCATACCATGGAGTCAAGACACTCCCTTCAATAAATGGTGTTGGGAAAGATACATGCATAAAAAGGAACTAGACCACCAACTTATACGATACACAAAAATAGACTAAAAATGGGAAAAGGACTTAACATAAGAGGAGAAACCAGAGCATTTTAGAAGGACCCATAGGCAGCAAAATATCACACATATGTCCCAGGAATATCTTCACAAATACAGCTCTGAGGGCAATGGAAAGTAAGAAAAAGTAAACAGATGGCACTACATCAAAATAAAAAGCTTCTGCAAAGCAAATGAAACCATCAACAAAAACAAGAAAGCCCAGGAGCACATATTTGCCAATGTTGTCTCTGGTAAGGATTTACTCTCCAACATTTACAGGGAACTCATACATCTTCACAAAAAGGGGGTAAACGATCCAATCAAAAAATAAGCAAAAAGACTTAAATAGACACTTTTCGAAAGTGGACCTATAGTGGGCAGAGAGACAGATGGAATCTTGCCTAAAGTCACTAATTATCTGAGAGACGCAAATCAAAACGACAATAAGATATCATCTCACACACGTCAGGATGGCTATCATCAACTAATGGACAAATGACAAGTCCTGGTGAGGAAGTGGACATAAGGAACCCTTGTGCACAACCGATGGTGATGCAGGCTGGTGCTGACACTGTGCAAAATAGTACAGACTTTCAACAAAAAATTATAAATTGAATTGCCATTTCACTCAGTAATCGCACTTCTAGCAACATATCCGAATAAATCAGAAACAAAAATCGTAAAGGACATATGCACCCCTATGTTCACAGCACCACAATTTACCATACCTAAGATTTGGAAATAGCATAAGTGCCCATCCATGAGTGGATTGAAAAACTGTGGTACATCAACAGAATGAAATACTACACTGCTGTAAAAAAGAAGGAACTCTTATCATTTGCAACAGCAAGAACGGACCTGGAAAGCATTATGCTAAGCAAAATAAGCCAGTCGGAGAAAGATAAATATTACATGATATCACTCATTTGTGGGTATAATGAACAACATAAACTGATGAACAAAAATAGAGCCAGAGGAAAAATATATTTTAGAATATAATAGATGTAATCCTATTATTTGCAGATTTTTAATATTTCCTACAACTTTTGTGATATACTATGTTAGTACAATTTTTTGGTAATATTATATTTAAAATACTTTTCCTTGAAATAGTAATGTTTATTGCATGTAACATTATATTTAAAATATTTTTCTTGAAATATTAATGCTTATTGCATATAACATTATTTTATTTAAAATCACTTTTCTTGAAATATTAATATTTATCGCATGTAACATTATTATATTTAAAATTGTTTTTCTTGAAAAAAAATTCTAACATCTTAGAATGCCCCTGGATGTTGTCAGGGAATCATGCTAACTTGATTTTGAGGTGACATCAATGACTGCATTCATGTCATTTTTGAGAGTGAAAGCTTGGGGCTGTGAATTAAGTGTGACTGCCCTTACTACCTTTATGACCCTAGATAAGTTACACAACTTTTCTGTCTCTCAGTTTCCTCATCTGTTAAATGGAGATAATAATAGTACCTGCTCTGTAGGTTATTGTATATATGTACAAATGTGTAAAACACATAGGATGATGCCTAGAAATATACATGTTGACTATTATCATTATGTTGATGATAATGCATTGTTGTACATTTGAAAAAGAGAATGATTGAAAGTTATTTATCCATCCTTAGTCACTGATAAATTAATTTTATTTTAAAATTTACTTCAGAATCATTTTAAAAATTAATCTTGTCTTAAGTTCAAAAGGTGTGTCATCTCCACTTGTAAATCCTAAACGTCATGCCTTAGATAGCTTTGTGTATATACATGAGAGGGTCTGGCAGCTTGCCTTATACATATCAGCTGCTCAATAGGCATTTATTGAATTAATGAATGAAGGTTTAAATAAACCAACCTCAAAGGAAGAAAAGATTGCTACCCCCTCCCACAACACACACATCAACCCTGCCCAATTTATTGGAAGGCACCCAAATCGCTGATGAAACATTTGGCTCCAGTCTTCAAAATAGTACACAAATAGATAAATGGTCTTTTTTTCCCCTATAGCTTTTAATATCCTGTTCTTTATAAATGACTTTCAGACTCATTTTATATTACAGTTATCTACTGAGAATGTATTATACCCTGATAGCTAGGCTTCTTTTCCCTACCTCTAACCCTAGCTTTTTGGTTTGGTGCTGATGTTTTACTTGGAGACATTAATTTAAGTATTCTGCTTGTCAGTGGATGAGTGAATGAATTATTCATTTTATTATGAAACATAAATTTTAAAGAACAGCATTATAACTTCTTTTTATATGCCAAAAATAATAGATCATTCCAGAAGCCATTATGGCACCCATTATCTAACAAAGGGTGCACTTCTAAAATGTGCCAAACTAATATGTTTTAGTATAACTACAACTATGAAACCCTAAAAGAAGCCAGCTCAATTTAGTATCTAAATAAAAATATAAGCTATACCTAAACTTTGGAATTAGGCAATATTGGAATTCTGTTATTACTATTAACATTAACTAGAAAAAAAAGGATTAAGACAAAATCAATATGGCAATCACTGCCTCCTATCTATAAAGATTACCCAAACCTTCCCTTCCCTTATCAAAATGTTATCTTCACGGATATCTGATAGCTATAAACTAAGAAATAGAATTAACATAAAAGGTTCATCTCAACATTAGTTAAAATTTGTTCTAATTAAAGACCCTATTATTGTTTGCACAAATGTATAAAGATGTATAACTAGACTGAACTGCACTCAATATCTATTAATATAAAGCATTCCGTCTAAACTTCCTGATTTTTAGATCACTGTTAGAAATTAATGTTTTAAAGATGTGTCTGCATAGCTGAGCATTTATAATACCTGATATTACCTTTTCCTTATATGCTGTAGCCTCTGCTCAAAATAATGACTAAAACAATTTTTAATATGTTATTATAAATTCCTGTCTACATCTTTTCTTTCCAAACTCATCTCTTTAGTTGTAAGAGCAATGAGGTTTGGCTGACTGGCATCCTGTTAACTCGACAGATAATATGCATATTACTTTCTGGCCCATCTTTATTTTAAAATATTAATAAAAAGGAACATGAAAGATAATCATTAAAGACTAAGAAACAGTCATTACAGAGGAGGAGATAGATTTACTCAATGACAGAGAAGTGAATGAGCCGAGGCAGTTAAGGCTGCTCAGGAGCATGAAGCGCCATACTGATTATTTTAATTTCCTAAACTCTTTAGTGTTCTGAAAGGCTCTTTAAAACTTCATATTCTTTCACATTTGTCTGCTGGTATTATCTTGTCCAAAGCTCTCACTCACCTTCATGATACCCAGAAAGACCGTTACATCAAACTGGCAAGATTTAATCAGAGTTTATTGCTTTCGATAAAAACACTGCCACATTTTTTAATCTTTTTATTAAATTTACAAGCTTGGGTATCCACATTAGGGATCAAAAGGTTTCCTCTGCTGGAATGCAGTGTCATACTTCGCATACAATTCCTTTGATTTGGTGTAGAGAAACAAGACTTTTTCTTCTTGAAGTTGGGCCCAAAACATTTCCTTGAGATTATATTCAGGGATGATAATCTCTTTAACAAAAAAAAAAAAATGGTGAATTTAAACATCTGGTTCTTGCACATGGATATATTATAAAAGCAATGTAATCACTCTAGGTTCCTGGAGTGCAGCAATAATGCTGCTGATTCAGAAGTCAGATGTTAGGAAAATCTGAGCACCTATGTATACACAGACACACAATAACAGTGAGGACAAGGTCCCATGTTAGTTTCATTTTAGATCTCAAAGAAAAGTGCTAGATGTACCTTCTATAAGGAAACTACATTTTCCTTTGTAATGACTATCCATTGCCACTTCTGAGATTAGATAGTCATATGTTTTGATTTGGAAACTCATGGATTCCAACACAACTGGGAGTATTCATGGCTGTCCACCAGCACCATGGTAGGCACTGATGAGGAGAAAGCAAGTTATGAATCCCATTAAAATCACACTTAGTAAATATTACCAAATTTTTTCTTAACTACAAGGAAATTATGAGTTTGTAAAAGGTAATTGCTGTTTTGATGTATCATCTCAATAACTATTCGTTGAGCCCAATAGATTACAGGCACATCCCATATATTAGCCAAATAACATGAACATATATATATATACAAATATACATACATACATATTTTATTTATACATATATAAAAGAAAACAAGAACAGACAACTGCCTGAAACCACAGATAATTAGCTTGTGGTAAAGTAGGATTCAAATAGGTTTCTCCTTTGCTTCTAATAAATCAAATATTAGTTCATACTGAGAGAACATTCCAAGTGTGTTAAACAGTGCAGTATGTACAATTCACTAGTGTCTTGTCTTACTTACAAAATTTTGTATAAAATGCCGATACTTTTTTTATAATAAGGTATTATATAGAGAGAATTTCAAAATGCTAGCTTTAAGTGCCTCAAAAATGTCATATATTTTAATTTTTATGTTTTTATTGATTTGAGAGAGAGAGAGAGAGAAGTATCACTAATGTGAGAGAGAAACATTAATCAGTTGCCTCCCATACACACCCAGATGGGGGATTGAACCCACAACCTGGGTATGTGCTTGACCCAGATTGAACCCATGACATTTCAATGTACAGGATGACACTCCAACCAACTCAGCCACACTGGCCAGGGTTGTCATATATTTTAGAATTTAATTATAACATAGTCTCAATCTGAAAACAACATAACTAGATAAGCTATTTTTACATCATAAATACAAATACACAAAGAAATATAGCTCACATATTTTATAAGCATCTACATGTGCATAATACCATATTGCACTATCATATAAAGTATAAGAATATTTTTGGTATTTTAATTATTTTTGTTTTATTATAATTCCTTCTAGAAAGGCAGATTTTTATTACACATACAAAATCTTATTTTCAAATGATAGCTGTTCTTCAACATAATAGTCTTAGAGGGCTCTTTATGTATCTTCTTTTTTGTTGTTTTGTTAATCCTGACCTGAGGATATTTTTTCCATGGCTTTTCAGAGAAAGAATGGAAGTGAGGGAGGGATTGAGGGGGGGAGAGAGGAAGAGAGAGAGAGAGAGAGAGAGAGAGAGAGATCGATGTGAGAGAGACACATCGATTGGTTGCTTCCTGCATGTGCCCCAACGAGGGTGGGGAGCAAACCCACAACCCAGATAGGGGCCCTTTACCGGGAATTGAATCTGAGACCCTTCTGTGTGTGGGTCAATGCTCTAACCACTGGGCACATCAGCCAGCGTCTTGTATACTCTTACATACCAAATGATTTCTGAAGCTCCTCTTCAAAAATTACTGATCTTCAGAGCCAGTTAACCACAGAACCACCCTCCTGACTTAACAATTATAACTGCGTTGGGACAACATTAACCTTATCCCCAAAATGATATTATCCTGTTTATTCAATAGGCCTGGATTTTAAATATGTTTGGCCGATTTCAAGAAGTAAACCTATCCTCCACAAATGAAAATGTTCTACCAATCAGAATATACAAAAGAATGTGTGGTAATCAAATTAGAAAGGAAATTAAAAACTGTACTTGAAAAAGATCAAGGAGAATACTGTCCCATTGAGAAACCACACTAAGAGCTTCTTAAGTGGCCTGACATGAATGCTATAGGAAACCAAACAAAGAAGTACTGCCAGTATAACCTCTGCTTCTTTACCTGCCTAAGTATCAAACAACACTAGGAAGCATTTTCTTAAAAGGGAATAGATAAATACCACATCTCCTTCACATAAATGGGCAGCTATTATGCAGCTCCAGCTATAGTTAGAAAACATAGGCCCCTATTGGCAGAACTTTCCATTTTCAAGAGAAGCCAGATATACAATTTTAATATAAATCTCAACATTTTTAGTGTTGGTAACTAATCTAAATTTTTTAGACACTGTAGAGGACTTTGGCCTCTGGTTAGGACTTGGAAATTCACAAAATACCCTTGTTCCTACTCTAACAACTAGAACAAGAAGGCTAATCTATAAATCATAGGTTTTTCTTAACACACAAACACATACACACACACACACACACACACACACACACACACACACACGGAGTGGAGTTGAGAGCATCAAGGAACCTAAATGAGGTGATATATCCTTACTAGGACAAAAGAGATGCATGGCTATTTTCATCCCTGACAAAGTAGCAGGAAAAGGAAGTATGTGCCATAGACAACAATAAGAAAAAAAACCAATGAACTTTTCATAACTCTTAATAGCTGTATCTAGGTTGGGATTATGAATTAAACTTCCAAGGAGCTCCAGTCACAGAACAAGTCTTCACCCCTCCCAGCAGCTGTCTTCAGAAAGTGCATGCAAGCAGCAACGGAAGGCTAGGGGTGAAGCAGAAGTAAGAGAGATCCTCTGAGGCATGCAGACCTTTCCCAAGTGCAAGGGGACAAACCACTGGGACTAGGGCAGGAGAGGGATGCTAAGAAAAGTCCTTTCAAGGCCTTACTCCTTCATGGGCGCTTGCAAGCAGATCTCCAAAAGTGAGGTCAGACTAACTGGATTAAGAGACTTCCCAAAGATACAAGAGCTGGGGAGTGGGACCTGTGGGAAATATTATATGGCTTAACTCCCGTGCATATGGGTTGGAGTCCCAAAAGAAGAAAAGAATGAAAAAAATGTCCCCCAAACTTCTCAAATTTGATTTTTTTAAAGGCAAATTAAGATATGTCCAGATGAACTAATAGACAAACCAAAACACCCATTGTGGATGACAAATAAAATACCTACAGGCCAGTAATGACTACCAGTTTTCAGAACTTTCCTGTAAACCAAATATTGTTCATAATTCGCAGAATAGCGTATTGCCAAACTTTATCACTAATCAGCAAGTAGTCAGTAAACCACTTATCTCAAATTTACTAGTTTCATCTTCAAATATGATTATCCAGAGACAAGGTAGCCTTCGTGTCTGGCGATGAGAAGCAGTTGTAAGAGTATGATTAGATTGAGAGCTCTTTGATGACAGAGTTCTGTTTCTTTTATCTTCAAATCCCCAGTTCCTGGTTCCAAACAAATGTTGACTGGTCAGAAGAATGTACCATATTTTTCTGAGCATTCTAGAGTCGGTATGTTAACAAAATACTGCTTATATTAGCTAGTTCAGTTGCTCTTGCTTCACTCATATTTTTAGTCTTTATAACCTCTATCATACAGAGAGGAAACCACATACCAAGACACAATTACATGTCAATGGAACATGGTGCCATTTCTTATTGATTTAACATCATCATATAAGACCGAGGGTGGATATGCTCTCCTAATGTTTCATCACTTTAGGGAGTTCTAGCAAAACTGTCCTACATTTAGTCTCTAAACAAATTTACCAGGATCATGTCTATTTGCAAAACTAGGGCCAGAAGAATTGAAAATACCACTCATTTTTAACAGGAAAGGATCCAGAATATCCAACAACCAGAAAGGCAAACTCCTAAATACAGGACACTGAGGAGAGCATACTTCATTGAGGGTCTCTTTAAAGCAGCTGCCATCCCATGATATATTCCAAACAAGTAGAGGACAGCCCGGATGCATTGTGGGATGATAAAACTTACCCTGAAGAAGCATAATGGTTAACTGGCAGCACAAATATAGTTGTAAATGCATAAATGAGATAAAAATCTCAGCATTTCCTAAATAGTAGAGCCCACAGGTCAGAATAAGTTTTAATTAATAGAATGCTATAAAGGTGTCTCAGAAACAATTATAAAGTATAAATAAGTTCTAGTTAGTGTAAAAACTTGGTGAAGATAATTTTTTGCCAACGTTGTTGAAAATCTAGCCTAATATTTATAGTGTTCATGGCCATTACATCTGCTCTACCTGATTTAGCAAGAAATATTACAAAAGCTCTAGGAACACTGTTGCAAAGAGGTTCCCATAAATAAGCCCAACCTTAAACATTTCTACACTGACTTTAAAAAACCATGTGAAGATAAACCAATTTACGATGTGATTGTAAATACAATGTTTGTTAATCTTCCTATGAAATGAATCTTCCATAATCCTCAGAGAATATACTACTATAAAAATCAATGTAAAAACCTGTCACCACAAAATTTCCAAAATTCTGAAAGTCCTTCTAAGAGGAAAATGGGGCATACATTTTTATTACATAGAGTGTTTGATAGAGAGCAGATCAAAATAAATAAAACTGAAGACTGTTGACAATAATAGAGGGAGAAGAGAGCATCATTAAAGTAAAAGTTAAAATTACAGAACACATCACACAGCATTACACCTTTTGTGATTACTATAATCTGAAAATGTGAGCGCTACTGATGCTTGAATAAGGCTTCAGAAGAAAAATCATGTCAGGCATCTATAAGTGACATTGGAAAATGACTAGCTAGCACATTTCTATTTGAAGCCCACAGAACTGGCTTGACTGAGAAGGTGTTCTCTGAGCAGTCATTTCTGGGGAGTTGTCCCAGACCTCATTCTAGCGTGAGAATGGGCTGTACTCAGAGGTTTTGTACATGCATTTGAAGGGTAGATATAAGAAGCATTAGTGTCCCAGTCCTGTTCCTCCCTAGGGAGGAGTTTGCTCTGAGAACAAACTGAAGTCCCATTCAACCCAAAATTTGAGCTTACTCAGTCAGTGGTTGGACTAGGACTTCCTTAAAATACAATTCTAAAGGAGTTTTACAAGGATTTTGGCTTCCCATTTACATCTTTTTGTTTTTAAATAAAACTAGGGCCTGGCCAGGGTGGCTTAGCATTGATCTATGAACCAGCAGGTCATGGTTCAATTCCCGGTCAGGGCACATGCCTGGATTGTGGGCTTGATCCCCAGTGTGGGGCATGCAGGAGGCAGTCAATAAATGATTCTCTCATCATTGATGCCTTCTCTCTCTCTCTCTCTCTCTCTCTCTCTCTCTCTCTCTCTCCCCCCCCCCTTCACCTTTTTCTTTCATTGCTCCAATCAGTTCTGAATCAGATGACAGAAAAAGATTTAGCTGCCAGAGATTTTTATCTAGTGAGGGATATAAGAACAATATCCAGATAAAGATCTCTATGTAAGGAAATTGCTAAAAGGATAAACAGTAATTGATAAGTGAATCCACTTGAGAAAAACACCTTTATACGTTAATAGGTATAAATGAACACCTATGTAGAATAATTTCTAAAGACATCAAGAAGTTTTCTTCTCCCTACTTTTAATCCCCCAACTTCAAAACATACCTATTCTCCATGTTCACTTATACTTTAAATGTCAATAGTTACTGATACAATATTATAATTCAAAAAACGCAACTACTCCTGAAGGTGTTGGAGGGTAGGGAAGCGATGGTCATACATCATGCATTACTAGTACTTTATTCCTTAGCATAAATGTGTGTTATTTCCTGAGAACCAGCGGTGAAAAAAAACAAAGCAGGTGTAGAATACTTCTGAGAAAAATAAAGAGCAGACACCAATCAGAAAGAATATATACACCCCTATGTTCATAGCAGCTCAATTTACAATAGCTAAGATTTGAAAACAGCCCAAGTGCCCATCAGCTAATGAGTGGATAAAAAAGCTGTGGTACATTTACACAATAGAATACTAAGCAGCTGTAAAAAAGAAGGAGCTCTTACCCTTTGAGACAGCATGGGGGACCTGGAGAGTATAGTGCTAAGTGAAATAAGTCAGTCAGAGAAAGTTAAGTGTCATGAGATCTCACTCATATGTGGAATCTAATGAACAAAATAAACTGATGAACAAAATAGATCCAGAGACCTAGAAGCATAGAACAAACTAACGAATCTCAGAAGGAAGGTAGGGGTTGGGGGGTGGGGTTGGGGAGAGGTTAACTAGGGAATTTATATGCATATATGTATTGCCCATAGACCCAGACAATAGTGTGGTGAAGGCCTGGGAGAGGTGGGTGTAGGGTGGAGGAGGTCAATGGGAAGAAAACAAAGGGGACATCTGTTATATTTTCAACAATAAAGATATTTAAAAAAAAAAAAAAAGAGCAGAAAGAGTGGATTAAAACCTCCAAAGACAAATTTTATCTTCACACTCTTGCCCTGGGCTAGCTCAGTCACCTTATAAAATCTGATCAGTTCTAGACCGACATTCAGTGGAAGACTTCTTACGTGACCTCCACATGACAAAATCATCAGGTTAACTGGTATCCTCTCCACGAGCATGTAAAGCAGACTGGGCATGTAAAGCAAGCATGCTGCTTGCTGGGGGCAGCTAGCTTCCTCTCTGTCACCTCAGCTCCCAGTAATTATGGTGGTCACTTACCAAGGGCAGGTAGGTTTGTGCCAGTTGTATTTGTTACAATTAGGTAAAATTAAACATTCGCTTAAATAATATGAGTTTTAGGAAGAGCAGTGAGGCTTCTATGTGTCGTATGTGACTTGCCTCCCAGAAAGGTCAGCCCAAGACAAGGGTTTACTTGCGGGTAGTTAATGTGCTCCCGAGAGGACAATCAGAAAGAGCAGCAAGGCAACTTCAAGTGTGTTACTGAGATGGTAATTGCTGTTAGTCGCTGAGGCTGAACTACCCTGGAACCTTCTGAAAAACCATGTGAAATGTATATACAAAGTCCAGTCCCCCAGTGATCAAAGGTTTCCCAGGGGGCATAGTCCCTTGCACAGGGGTAAGACGGCTGCACCCACATGTTCAGGAGTTTCCCTAATACCTACCAAAGGCATCTCCTGCTGTGGCATTAGAAAGCTCTAGTAAACAGTGTAGCTGAGCCTGAATGCTGTCAAACCTGAAAAATGCTAGTGGCTGCAACAAAGCTGGAATGGAAGGTAGACCAAGATGGTGAGAAATGTTCAATACGCTATTTAAAAAAGGAAGCAATTGTTTTAGAACACTATAAAGGCAAGTAGCTAATAAAATATTGCCATCAGATTTGGTGTAGGCAAAACAACTATAAAAGGTTGGAAAAAAATAAGTATAAACATTTAAAAATGCTTCACAAGGGTCTGTGATTTCTCACTCTACTTGAACAAAAATGAATTTGGATATAATAAAAATGCATTGTTGGAAGCAACCTATTGTTTTTACTAGCAGAGAGGTGTGGACAAGGAACCCGGAAGGCTGGTGACCCTTGAAGCCCTGGCAAAGGTCAGAGCTGTGCACCCACTGTTAGTCCAGACAATGGTAGCTGAAGCAACTTCCCCAATTATTATTATGTAAATCCTTGCTGATGGGCTAGTCTGCCTGTTACTGGAAGTTGCCTGCCTAAGGGCTATGGGTGTATCCCAAACCAATAAAAGGTTGGCGAGGCCTGAGCACCAGTGGAAGTCCTTCCCCTTGAGTTGGACTTGCCCGCCTGGCCCCCCCAATATTTCCAAATTATTATTTCTTGTCTTGTCTCTTTCATTTGCTTATGGCCCTCTTCCAGATTCTGAACACTGAACCACGCGGGACGTGAGGGAAACTTTACAAAATGCATTATGTTTGTGATTTATGCAAAAAAAGACTACAGGTAACTGCACAGAGAAGATGCATTCTCAAAGACAAGGTTTCTTGCCTGACCAGTATGACTCAGTGGTTGAGCGTTGACCTATGAACCAGGAGGTCACAGTTAGATTCCCTATCAGGGCACTTGTCTGGGTTGCATTCTCAATCCCCAGTAGGCAGGAGGCAGCCAATCTTTCATCATTGATGCTTCTATTTCTCTCTCCCTCTCCTTTCCTCTCTGAAATCAATAAAAATATATCTTTTTTTAAGAAAAAAAAACAAGGATTCTGGCTCTAGATAGAAAGACTGGTAAATGAGTGTGTTCTTACATGTTTAGGTTAGATAAAACAGTTAAGATGATTGTGTCATGTTTTCACCATGCCCCACTTTATCCAATTTTTTGTAATAGTTCCAATCCCACTAAATAAATGAGCTCTTACTGTATTTTGCTGAAATCCCTAATTTCACAATATTGCCAGGTAGCATGATAAAAGCACGCCTGAGATGATCTGATATACATACATCACACAAATTATTACCACAAGTTATATGAACTATTTTAATTAACAGAAAATGATAAACACCTAATATTCCAAAGTTTGAGTAGCCACTACCTTTACTCAAGCCACCAGAAGAGTCTCGTAACTGGTCTCCCTAGCTCCAACTTGGGTCCATTTTCCATAGGACAAGTCTTTCTGGAGTGCATATTTGATCTTGCTGTCCTCTGCTGGAAACCCACAGGCCTGGGATAAAATCCAAACTCCTTATTCTGGCTCATTAGACCAATCATTCACTCACTGGTAATTGAACATCCTGTCTATACTAGACCCTGTTTAACTCTCCATCATAATCACTTACCACAACTCCCTCCTCACAACCCAATTTTTCCCAGGTCACAGCTAGATGGTGGGATGAGCCCTCCAGCTCTTTTAAGACTCTACTGAATCAGCACACCTTGGAAGTGGCTAGGCATTCTTCTGAGTAATAGCTGATCGAATATCATCTCCTACCCACTGGCTCTGACTCCATCTTTGTGGACAGGGTCCCTTCCACCTTTCAGAAAACTGCATGCTGCATTTTAACTATCCTTTCTGGTCCATTTCTCTTTCCATTCTAGAAAACATACTTCTCTGATACCTTCTCCAAGTGCCAGTGGTAGAAAAGCATTTAGCGGCCCCAATTGTATTGTTTCTTTGCTTCATATAGCAATTTTAGTTTAGACAGGAGCATCACTTGTCACTCCTACTGGTTGTTCCATGGATTGCTCTGCCTCTAAGTCTTCTAGCCCCACCTTTCTATAGCACATCAATTTCACAGTCTTGATACATTCATTATTGAATAAAATTAAAACAGGTCTCCATTACATTAAAATGTACCATAAAAATGAAAGCACAGTAATAGGAAAATAAATTACTAATAATTGAAGACAAGTTGGTAGAATTCTCAATAATTGATTCCTTGATTTTTTTTTAAAGCTACTTATTTTAAACCAAATTGACATTACTTATACTGCGATGGAAGAACTATCTTTAGGAGGATGTGAGCAGGCTGGAAGAGGTTAATGGGGGGGAAAGGAGGATCTATGTAATACTTTTGACAATAAAGATTTTTAAAAGAGAACTATCTTTAAAGTTATTATAAAATCACAGAGCCTGAGTTAGTTCTCAATTAGCAAAGTTCATTCTAAATTTTTAAAAATCTTAACTGAAGAAGCTTCGTCTTTCCTTTTATCATAAGAATATTCTCCCCTCCTTCCATTGGTAAGGCTTGATCAATCCTTTGAGCTAGTCAAGTGTGGGAATGTTTTATCTGTACATTACCAACAGTTAATACAAAATCAATTTTCACTTAATGTTTGGAAGTGAAAATTTAAAACAATTTCTATATTTCAACTTTAGATTCTAAAATTGCCGCTTATATAGGACATTGAGTACTGAGTACTGAAATGAACATGGTATTGAGGAAAACATAGAAAAAGCCCTGGCTGTATGACCTGGAGTGAGTCATTTACCTTTTTGGGGGGTCAGAATTTCCTCATCTGTAAAATAAGGAGGTCAGACTGGATTGTCTCAAAGACTGTTTTTTAAATCTGATTCTTCTTCAACATTAACTTGATCTCTGTTTTCAATCATCCTTTTCATGCATATTGAAGTATGACACTGAGATGTCTTTTTTTTTTTACATAGAGTATGCAATTAAGTATTTTACACATTGGATGTTATCGCCAGTCTTCTTTTTCTTCCTTCCAAAACATTTCTCCTTCTCTCTAATGCGGGTGTTGACAAGCAATGATGGAGATGTCCAACATGTCAGAACTTGCTTGTCAAAGCCGCTGCCATGATTGGTGGCCTCCTTCAAAAGCTACAGGATCCCTCGTGTTCAAGGCATCCAAAGAAAAGAGACAGAAACTCTGCATACCGAGACCTGCTCCAGCAGCCAGACTTCAGTGCCTGGAGCAGGACTACATGAGCAAAGACTGCTGCAAGTGGAGGGCTGAGGAACAACTTTCGGCTTCCTTAACATGGTGGGTTGTGTCCATTTCATTGGTACAGGCTGCTTTCTAGCTTTGAATCAATTTACCATGAGTTTCAAAAAGTTTAAACTATGGCCCTTCTTTTCAATTGAAAATATCTGACATTGAAAACATAATCCCCCAGACACTTGTTACAATAGGTTTTAGAAACAACACTAATGATCACCTCAATAGTTTTGCTGTATTATCCATTCATCTATCCATTTTATAAGTACTTTTCTGAATGTCTACCAGGTGTCGGGTCCTATTCTAGGCATTGGGGATACAGAGAGGAAAGATAATCTCTGCCTTTATGGTTCACCATCCAGTGGAAAGTCAAGCCAATAAAGAGACAGGGGATACAGAGGAACATACTCAAATAAATATTGTCTATTAACTTTAACTTGTCACCAGTTTTATGGTATGATTAGTAAAAGGCCTCTGAACTGAAATGAACCAAGCAACAGTAAAAGATCATTACTGAATACACTGCTGTGCTATTGACTGGCTCCTATTTGTCATACACATTAATGGTGAAAAGCAACATGTAAGTGCTAAGTATGAGTATTTTCACCATCCAGTTAATAACTTAATTGTGACATTTGGGTTATAAGTTGAGCTTCAAGCAACAGTCAAACTATCACTAAAATGCAATAGCATGGTGTCATCAAATATAGTGATCCAAAGATGATAAAATTTTATGAATGTTTTTATGCATTTCCTATGTACAAGTCAGCAAATCTATAACAGTAATTTGTAATAGGCATAAATTGATATTAATAGCTGCATATTTAAGGTAACTGTCCATTTTGTCTCATAGTCCACAAAATGTACAATAATTATGAGATGCATGATATCTCCCTAAGTGAGCCATGAATCTGAATCAAAAGAGGCAGTCAACTCACGGGAATTCAGCTAGGAGGGAGCTGGGAGAAAAAAACACCCTGAACTCCCTCCCCTTCTTCCCTACTCTCCCCAGCCAACCCCAGCGGCTGCACTCAATTAGAAGCCAGAGGACTGGACATCCATTGATGTGGTCCATATAGAACAGCCTCCAGGACACAAAGTAGGGTGGAAAAGGGTAAGGTATGAAGGGACAACTGGAAGATATTCAGCAGCAAGAGCAGCAGCAGTACAGAGAAATGTGGGCTGGTTTGCTGGCGCAAGTGGGTGATTATTCAACTCCAGGACCAAGGGTGTGGATTGCAAGATAGAAATCAGGATGGTGTTAGAGCTGTTGTGTACCATGTTCTATTAGTGACTGAAGAACCCTAAGCTAGAAAGATAATTAAGAACATGATACAATAAATATCTAAAAAGAAGCTAACAAACTGGAGTGATTGGCTGAAATCAACATAATAATATTTATTTGGGGAAAGTTAATGTTACATTTTACATGTTAAAAATAATTAATCACACATACATAAAACACACACACACACACACACACACAGAAGTAAGTATGATAAAAGCTTGAGAGTTTTAATTGACCAGCAATGCAATGGGAGAATATTCTACTTTAATCTGTGGATATAAATACACAATCAAAACCAAGAAAGGACTAGGTCTATTGTTAAAATATGTCTGAAGATGGGGACTGACAAACATGGTGAAGATCAGAAATACCTGAAAACAGTCCTGCTGAGCCCAGGCCCTGCAGGTCCTTTCCTCGCCTCCACCAGAGGGGCTCAGAGTTGGTCTTGTATTAATAATCAATTAGAGATTTTGGTCATTCTACTTTTAGATACAGTTTGAATCATTTCTTTATGTAACTTTGATTGTTTCCAAGTGAGAAATTTGAGATATTTCAGAGCAATATCAAAGTAATTTTCCAATTAAATCATGTGCATAAAAAATACTTGATACAACTCTTTTATCTGTTACTTCTTTCCAATTAAAGATGGAACATTTTAAAGTAGAGAATGTCATAAAAAAATGTTCTCACAGACTCTTTGAACATATTGAGGAAAAGAAGAAAGCTAACAAGCTGTGAGCATTTATTATGCACTAAATAATTTACATGTATAATTATATTTAATTCATAAAACTACCCTATAATGTTTACAGTACTTATTTCCATTTTATGGAGGGCAATAACCTTGGCTTAAAAAGGCAAAGAAATTAACCTACCTGTAAAGAGCAGCATTCAAATGCAGGATGAATACTCTCTTATTTTGATCTGGGGTATTTTATACCTTATTTCTCTTTATACATCACCATGATAATTGTGCTCTAATTAGCTTTCATGAACCATAATTGGAAGACAAAACACAAAAAATATGTTCAGAAATGTTCAGTTGAGTATCAAGAGTGGGGAAGACCAACGTAACTCATAAGACCTTAGGCTGACCAAACCTCCCATCGAGCTAACATCTGTCAATGTCAAGATACTCCACTTGTATATATCTATACTTCCAACCCAGGGGTTTATATAACTAGCTAGGAGGTCATATGTTATCATCTTTTGTCAAATGTCTTCATCATGCACATGGAATATTCTAAATTGCTAATTCCTAAGAGGAAGATGGGATGATACTTAGTATAGGCCATATTAAATACAAACCATTCTGAATTGCTTTTGGATCACTGGTTAAAAAACACTGCGCTACATTACTATAGCTCAGATCTGTTTAAAAAGTATACTGCTTTTATCTTAAAGCATTTGTACAGTACTAAAGCAATTGATAATCCTATTTCAAATCCCACACTCTAAAAAAAATAATGATGAACTAATTAGGAACCTCTACCAGAAAATGCTTGGCCAAGAGAATTCAAACATATAAGGAAGTAATACAACTGTATTTCTAAAAAATGTAGTTCCATTGCTTGCATTATTTCAGGTGCTGTTTTCTACTAGTTTGAATTCTGAGCCTCTGGGAGCTACACACTAACTTACTGAGGTCTATTCGGATTTCTCTGAAATAGTCTTCCTGCCCAGGAAGTCGAATTCACTATCTGAGAGCACCAAGCATTTTCCCCAAGGGCAGCAAGCTCTTGGCTCAGGCCTGGCTGGCTACAGTGCCTGTTTTCAGTCATCAGGATACATCATTTAGTTACCCTATTGTCATAAACCTCGTGTGCCTTTGGGAGAGAATTATAGTCTGCCTTCCAACCATATGACCCAGGGCGTCAGTCACAGAGCTGCTAATGTTGATCATATGGCAAATAACTAAAACACCCTATTAAATGCCCTA
>NW_006294421.1:1809757-1821589 GCF_000327345.1 Myotis davidii
GCTGCCTCCTACTTCTCCCCCTTGTCACTCACAGCTCCTCCCGGTGTGCAGGAGGCAGCCCTCAGTCACTTAAGACTGTCTTGATGCGGGAGATACTCATAGTGTTTGACTTTATTACAGACGAGCCAAATCAAATGCACAGGCACTGCTTCCTTAGATGTCTATATTTCACCTAAACTGGGATAAAGCAAAGAAACTGGAATATTGTCTCATCATGCATTCTAAATCAGCCAGGGTAGAAAATAATGGGGAGTTAATCAGATCACTGAAACTCTAATTCACTTGGTATTGATCGGGCAGATTCCTAATGGGACGGCAGACCAATTTCAAATTACAGTAAGCTGACTTGTCCTGGAATACCAATGACCAGGCTGAGGATGAGCCAAGAGGACCCGAGCTCTGCTCTCCTGATGCTCACGCCTAGCTGGCAGGCATGGATGCAAAAGCCGATGCGGCATTTAGCTAATTAATAGGGGACTGATGAAAGGTTTGGTTTCAAAAGCAGCCATCTCCCTTGGATAAACCTGGAACCAGAGTCCTGTGGGGATGGGTCATCTGGTCCTTGGAAGGTATGTATACAATGAAGGCTAATGGAAAGTAATGCAATTAACTTAGGCTTTTAATTATATTAATCAGTGACTTCATAGGAGCCCACTACATTCAGAGCACGCCTTAACTCTTTTCTAGCACCGTGTATTTGATTCATATCTGAGCTGAACTTAAACAGCAATTTGAAGAAATAAATGCAGGCACATTTAATTACTTCATTTTCCCCTTGGCTAGAAGCGTTTCTGGCATGGAAGGATAAAGAGAAGGAAAAAGGGGGCAGAAAGGAGGAGGCAAAGGAAGAGGCAATGGGTGATAACGAGCATTTTCTAAAGAAGTAATGTTATGTTAAGATTAGTTGTTACTTTATACTTTCTTCCACATTCGATTATTTGGCCTGGATGTATGTACAAATGACCACTGCATTTACATGTAGTGAGAGCAGCCTAAAGACCTAACTGATTAATTTTCACATTTTAAAAACAACCTGCTGTACTATTAGGTAAAATACTCAAATGGATGGATTTGTTCTAACAGTTACTTCTTGACACGGTTCTCCTCTTTAACCATCTTTCCCTCTCTCCTGTGTGCCTCTGTGTGTAGATGTGTGTGTGTGTGTGCACACACCTATCTGTCAGCCTCTTTCTCTTCTTGGAGTCACAGAAGTCACAGGTCTAAACAGACATCAGGGAGAGGGAGCCAGTGGTGAGCAGCTTCCAGTGAGCTCAAAGCCCTGGATTCCTGCAAAAAAACACAAACCAGTCTGATTTTTCTCCCTCAGGCCTCTTGTTGCCTTATTTTTCTATGTCTCAGTATATCCCTCAAGTAACTTGCTTTAGGAGGTGAAATCTGACTTTCAAAAACCAGAGCTTTACTGCATAACCAGAGCCAATCCTCACAGTTTTAAGGATTTCCCCAAGAATCAACTGAGTTTGTTAGTATCCCTATTTTACAGAAAGGAAAACTGAGAAACAGGGAGGTTCATTCATTTGCCCAAGTTTATGTATCTCGCAAGCCAAGGAGCCAGTACTCAAACCCACACCAAAGTTCAGGTCTGTTACCTCTCTAACAGCCAAGGTGAATTACAGAGAATGAATGGAGAGAAAAGTGGGAACGTGGACTGTTAATGACAATAGCTGAGATCTGGCTTATTCTAAGTCAATCTGAGCATCATAGACACACATGCCCCATGATAATATCACATTAATCAAATTCAGTCCTTAGTTCTGACACAGATGTCATGTATGTATACATTTCTAAAATAAACACCATTCCCTGAGGATTTAAATAAGCAAATCATACCATAGAATTACGTAATGTTAATTGCTTCCTAAAGATAAAACCATGGTCTATGTGATTATGTGAAAGTAATGAAAGATTCAAAAAAACCAGGATTTCTATCTCTGTCCTCAGGAGCTAACCTGGCTCGTGGGAGCCACTAATTAAGCATTTATTGAGAAATGGGTCAAATGAATGAAATATTTATATGCAATTATGTTAAGTGAAAAAAATCGAATAAAAAATCATGTGTACCCATTGACAACAACTCTAAAAGAGTTTTCAGGACAGAATGAAGAGTAGATAAAGTAAGGAGTATAAAACAGTAGGTTGTTTAAATGTGGATTTTTAATTAAATATAACAAAAAAGACTTAGTTGTCTAATTATTATTTCTGTCTTTTATTTTAAATGTACATTTTTAATTATGGATACATAGGTCTTATAACAATGCCATATCTAGGTGATGTAACCTAAAGAAATTCTAGCACACTGGTGTGATTCAATAATATTTTAAAAAGTTGAAACAAAAAGGTTAGTACCTAATAACCATCAATAAGAGAATAATAAATTATGGTCTATAAAAGGAAATACTATACAGAAGTTGAAGTAACTTAATTAGGTTTACGTGGAGTAACATAAATATCAAAAACAATGTTGATTTTTAAAATGTACAAAAGGGCCCTAACTGGTTTGGCTCAGTGGATAGAGCGTCGGCCTGCAGACTGAAAGGTCCCAGGTTCAATTCCAGTCAAGGGCATGTACCTTGGTTGCGGGCACATCCCCAGGATGGGGTGTGCAGGAGGCAGCTGATCAATGTTTCTCTTTCATTGATGTTTCTAACTCTCTATTAGTCTCTCTTCCTCTCTGTAAAAAATCAATAAAATATATTTAAAAATAAAATAAAATGTACAAAAGGAAATATGTGATGTATTCCACCTATGTAAAATTTTAAAGTGCTTATGGCAATGCTATTCACTGCTTACAGATAAGAATATATGTGGTAAATGTTTTAAAACATGGGTATTAAAGAATTTGTTAAATGTGTTAAAATGTTAATGTGTTAATACAGAAGTTGAGTTCATATGTGTCTATTTTATATTATTCTCTGTACTTTTTGAGTACATGAATTACATAATGTATATAATAAAACAATTTTAATGGTACACATTCAATATTTTAATGTAAATAAAATTAATATTTGTTGACTTTAAATAGTGCTTTGCAAATCATTTGAATCAGGCAGTACCAAATAAGAAGTAGTTAGAAGTATTCCACAAACAGAAGACTTTTATAGAGAAGAGGCAAAAGCAAAGCAATTATTTGATTGGTTCTAGTTTAAGTGGCTGCCTTATTTGGGAAAGCCTAGTTGGCTGGCCATTTGTGATTAGTTGTCCTTGGGTTTCAATTTCTTAACCTGGAGGTATTCACAGGCTTAGGTTTGGGTTTGTTTATGTAGGCTACTAATGCATTAAAGGCACCTCAGCTGAATGCCCTCCTTGCTTAATTAATTTAACAAAGTAAACCTAGAAACTCCTTGATAACTTTTGCAAAATAGTATACTTAACTATAACTATTAAAATAGTTCACTTTAAAAAACATATATTGCTTTTTTTCAAGCTTAGATTATTAATTATTTGTATTTACGCCAAATCAGTTTTCTCTTACCTTGAGACTTCTTAGGATCTCTCTCTCCCAAGTTACAATAAAATATTAAAAGTTACTTTTTGGTTTTGTTTGTTTGCTGCAGCTAATATTCTTATATTGTTGGAGAAAGGCCCTCCAGGACTGCCTCTCCCACCTCCAGGCCTAATGCCCTCCCACTTCCCCATTACTTCCTCCCCCACCGCCCTCTGGTAAACACTGAAGATTCTTACCTGCTTCTCTCAACACAGGTCCTAATTGCTTTCTCACTTTCTTCTTTGCTGTACAAACTGTAGATTCATTAACAAAAAAACAAACTCTTCCTTGACTTTGAGGAAGAACACACAATGATCACCCTCCTTGTTCTCCCAGCCACTGCACAATTCACTCTGAGCCCTGAGTAGGCTATGCTTAAGATCCATACAACTTGAGACTAATCTATAAAACTTTACAAGTAATTAAACAGATTTTATGGTACTACGTGATATTTAAGCACCAACTCTATCTGACGCAATGATTGTTGTAAATGTGTTTCCATGAGGCTTGGCATGAGTGTGACCACTTGAATAGGGAGCAACACCAGCAGAATGAGATAAAGCAAGAGCTCCAGAGGGCTGTCAATTCGAATGCATCCCAACTCCTCATTTCAAAATCTTGCCCGAGAAGAAGGAATACAGAAATAAATGCACATACTGGGATGTCCTGTATCGGAGGAAGGCTAGAGTAATACACGCTCCGTCTTTCAGTTTTTCTCCCTTTCTAGACAATGGCTTCAACTTTTCAGCAAGATGAAGTCTTACTTGCCATGGGCTTCTTAATCATTACATAGTGTTCAGCATCTTGCCCCAAATGAAAAGGGATTCAGTGGAAAGGAAGTTTCTCCTCCATCTCCTTTCATGCTTCTTTTTGTGAGACAAGCACAGAACAATTACAGTCACATGGTATGTTTCTTTATCAATAGCATGGACCTACAAAACTACCTTCTCACTTATTAGAAAAGTATTTTTCTTCAATGACTGCCTCCAATTTCATCCTTTTCCATTCTTTTACATCAGGAATACTTACTACATATTCCTCCATGTCCCTCTGTTAAATACTTTCTTACTGGGTTTACCATAAGTTACTACTACTAGTGATTTGTTAAACTGGTTCTGTAGTTGCATTCCAAAAAGGCCACTGCCTCTTCCAAAATAAATTCTTTTAAAACATTTAAATATTTACTAACGTTAATGTGGGTTTTGAGCTGTACTAATGAGATTTCATCAGCTGACACAATTAAAATTGCTGGAGCAAAACATAAGACAATTATATCAACAGGACTAAGAACTCATTTATATAGTAAGAAACTGGAACCTATCAGTTAAAAATATAAGAAAAAATGGGAAAAGGTAACAAAGTAGAGGCAGAGATAAGATTTACAGACTGCATCGAGTACAAGAAAAGGACAAACAAGTGGGTTTCAACTTGAATCCTAGGTCAGTTGATAAACTCTCTGCTCTATTTTATTTGTTCTATGTTCTATGAGTCCAGTGCTCCCTTACTATCAGTTTCACCTAAATAATATTTAATAAGGCAAACTCTCACCTAGCTATAGATTTTTTTAAATCATATCTTATGGTAAATATTTTTAAGGACTCAATTTCCAAAAGTCCTGATTCTTTAACTCAGTCTAGATATTGTGAATTCTGAATGTTTTGAATTTTTATGTTGACTTTTTAATTAAGATATTGGCATGTAATAAAACCATTTATATTAGGTGTATCGTTTGGTGAGTTCTGGTGCAACCACCACCAAAAACTGATACCACATGTGGATGGTAGAATGATTAGTCCTCTCTGGGCACACAGAAGCCTACCTTTCTCCGCTCCTTTGCCATCACAGGGGCCTTGTAACAGGTTCAGTCCAGTGGACTCTGAGTGGAATTGACTTGTGCATGGAAGAAAGTCCCTGCCTGGTGCTCCAGCTCTCTCATCTCCTGCCTCTACTCATAAAACGGTGCCCTTACCCTTCATGTCACCCCTTTGCAGTTAATCTCAGTCCCTTGCCCACTCTGATCCCGTAACCATTAATCTGTTTTTAATCAATATAATTTTGAATGCTTTAAATTTAATTTGTAGAATTTGTTTTATTATCCAATAGAGAAAACTGGAAGCCTTTGTTACCTTTTAGACAAGTTATTTGATAAATATGCAATGCTACTCATCATTTACAGTGTTTCTATCATCTCATTCAACAGCAGCCCTTTGCATCCAAATAATAAGAGATGTACAGCCCAACACGCTTTCAGGGGGAAACATCCTGATGATTTATTTATTTAGAATATGCCCGTTGGCTTCCCCTATCACACACCTATGTCACGATGTTCCTTCCTTGTTTGAATCGGAAACACAATAAAAATTGAGCAAAGAAAAATACATAGGGGAAAGAAAAAGGAGACTTATTAAAAAACTGCTCTATATATTGATGACAATAGACAGGGATCTCTCAGTGTGTATGTGTGTGTGTGTGTGCACGCTGGAGGGTCACTGCAAGGAGCTACTACAAGTGTTCACGGCACTGATGAAAATTCCTTTCCCGCCCCCTTCATCACAGAGATGTGACAAAGGATCACAGTAAATCCAGGCTTGGGAAATGAGCTGTGTCAGCCCTCCAGTCAGTGGGCATAGCAACAGGAGGCTGTCAAAACCCCAGGGACAAGGTAAGTTACCCACCCCTTTCAAACCCAATTGTAATTTGCTCTCCCCATCTTGTGGGGAGAGGAAATGTTGTCAGAGGGGATTCACCACAGGGCTTTGGGCATGCACAGCAGTGGCTGGTGGCTTTGTATTAGGTCACCATAATGGCAGTCAACAGGGAAATTGTTGAACCAGCACAAGTTCAAAGAGCACTAAACTCTACGCTTCCTTGAAAGAGAGAGAAGGCTATTTGTGACCTGGGGAACCCAGTGACTAGAGGCAGAGTGCAAATGTTGTGAATTAAAAAATAAGGTACGACCCTAACTGGTTTGGCTTAGTGGATAGAGCGTCGGCCTGTGGACTGAAGGGTCCCAGGTTCGATCCCCAGGAGCGGGTGTGCAGGAGGCAGCTGATCGATGTTTCTCTCTCATCGATATTTCTAACTCTCTATCCCTCTCCCTTCCTCTCTGTAAAAAGTCAATAAATATATTTTTTAAAAAAAGAAGGTATGAAGAGTAGGTGCCTTCATGCTTTACTCGATGGCCAGAGTGTGGCTATTTGCTAATACTTAAAGCACTATCCCCCAGACCTTCATAAAAATCATACCTTTTTGTCAGTAACATTGCCAACCTGAGCAACACTCCACCCTGACTGAAGTCTTCATCTTTTCCTTCAAAGGCTCAACAAATATTTAGTGTACCTGCTCTCTACAAGCAAATTGCTGGGCTCAATGAATGAGAGCCAGGTCCAGCAGTTGGGTTGCCTGAGGCAACACTGTAATAATATGTACTTCACCTTCATCTTCACCGCCTCTTTCTGAGTGCCCTCTCCTGCTACAACGTCACCCCGCCGTCTCCCATCTTCACCTCTCCTGAGACCTGCCACCATAGCTCCTACCCATGATGTGTTCTAGACCAGCACCATCCAAAAGACTGTGCAGGAACGAAAATGTTCTACTTCTGCATTGCTCAATAGAGTAGCCACTAGCCACAAGTGGCTACTGAGCATTTGAAATGTAGCTAATGATATGAAGACACTGCATTTTCAATTTTATTTCATTTTTTTATTTCATTTTAATTCATCCAAATTTAGACACTGGTGGTTAGTGGTTCCTGAACTAAACTTCACTGTTCTGAACATTTTACATTTTCCTACCTTTGCTCTCCGAAACTTATCTTGTCTATTTTCTTCTAAGTAGCAACAAGTTAATACATTAACTTGATGCATTAAGGAGTGTTTCAGTGAAGAGCCATAATATCCTCTTAGATTCTATACTGGGTTGGATAGTGTCCCTTCAAAACTCATGCCCTTTCCGGAACCTCAGATTGTGGCCTTATTTGGAAATAAAGTCATTAAAGAAGTAATTAGTTAAGATGAGTTTACACTGGAGTGGGGGTTCACCCTTAATTCAATATAACTGGTTTCTTATAAGAAGAGAAGACAGCCGAAACCGGTTTGGCTCAGTGGATAGAGCATCGGCCTGCGGACTGAAAGGTCCCGGGTTCGATTCCGGTCAAGGGCATGTACCTGGGTTGCGGTCACATCCCCAGTAGGAGATGTGCAAGAGGCAGCTGATCGATGTTTCTCTCTCATCGATGTTTCTAACTCTCTATCTCTCCCCCTTCCTCTCTGTAAAAAATCAATAAAATATATTTTAAAAAAAAGAAGAAGAAGAGAAGACAGACAGAAACACAGAGAGAACACCATATGATGACTGAAGCAAGACTGATGTGTCTACAAGCCAAGGAACTTCAAGGATCGCCGGCAACACCATAAGCTAAGAGAGAGGCATAGAACATTTCTCCCTAGAGCCTTCAGAGAGCGTGACCCTGCTGGCAATTTGAGTCCAGACTTCTGGCCTCCAGAACTAGGAGAGGATGAATTGTTATTGTTTTAAGTGCCCCCCCCCCCACTGTTTGTGGTAATGTTATGACAATTGTTATAACAACCCTAGGGAACTAATACAGGTTCTTAGGTTGGCTTTACCTGTCTTCACAGTTAATAAGGATTTCATGGCCCTGGCCAGGCAGTTCAATTGGTTAGAGCATCATCCCAATATATCAAGGTTGTGGGTTTGATCCCAGGTCAGGGCACATATAAGAATCAAACTATGAATGCATAACTAAGTGGAACAAGTCGATGTTTCTCTCTTGATCCCTTCCGCTTTCTTTCTCTAAAACCAATAAATAATTTTAAAAGTACTGCATTTAATAGGAACTTCATGATCTTAAATTTAACGCCCAAATTATGGATGGTGAAAGTGTAAGATCCATGGTAGAGTAACAAGCAATCAGGATATTTAAGAATAGTGAAGGATAGGAGGTGCCTTGATGAAGTGAGAGCTTCTCATTTCTTCCCATCTACGTTTCCCCCTAACCAGACTTTACCTCAGAAGCCTGCTTTGCATAGTCTGAGACCTACTTTTGAATCAAAGATGTGACTAAAGTCTCAGATGGAAGCCTGGCTTCTGTCTGCAGCCCATTACTGACCTAAAGCTGTGATGATCACATTAAGAAAATAAAACATTACTCATCTAGAGAAACCGCATGACAAGTAATGATGTATCATTCCCAAAATGTAACGTTCCTAAAACATCTTTCTTAAAACTCATGGAAATACACACCGCATGTGTGTGTGGATATCATGTGTAAGCACAAGTTTGTATAAAGGTGGACATGTGTGAGTATATATTGCATGTGTATATCCTGGAAGTGAGATGTATGTTCCCTGAATGACTGAGAGTTCTTTCAGGGAAGCAGGAATCCCAACGACGACTCCCTAAGAGTGAAACAGACCCTCCTCTCAAAGAGACAGCCTTTTGTAAGAAGTTTATGTTCAAGTCCACCTCGAGGACACTATCAGGATGAACTCGGAGGAGAGTCAAAGGGCCCAAAATCCACAGCTCTGCATCCCATGTCCAAAAATTTAGAGCAAACCCATGTCCAACATACCACAGATTCCTCCTCTGCTTCAGAGTCTTGGATGTTTCCATAATGCTTTGCTGCCATAATATTCAGTCAGATGTGCCCATTTTACAGATTTTAAACATGCAGGGAATGTGAAATGTTTTAGGGACAAGTTTTGTTTTGTTTGTTTTTACCTCAGATCACTAATCCTTTAGATTCACTTGAGCAAACAGACCCCATGAGAGAAACCACAGAGATTCAGATAGTCGAGGACGGCACTGAGACCTCCTCTCAGGGAACATACCAGCGATGAAGAAACAGCTGTTATTATTGAGACAGATACACCTGAGAGAGGCAGTGAAGGAACAGAAGCCTTTTCCTGTGGCAGGAAGGACCTTATTAAACCATAATTGATGGGATCCAAGAAAGGTTGCAGAGAATGCACTGCCTCTCAGAGGATTTCATGGCGTCCCCATAAATTTCACTGATGACATCGATCCCAGCCCAGGAGCAAACCTTTGTGGGGGCTGCACTGTTAGGCTTCAGTGAATTCCTGCTCTTCTCCAGAAAGCTGTATATGAGCTATAAATTGTTATTGATAAATGGTGGGATCTAATTCTAGTGTTTTCAGAGCTTGTACAACCTGAAAACACCCCACATGTGGCAAAGACTGAAAAAGGACAGACAACCTGACAGGTGTTCACTGCTCCTGGGAGCTTGGCACGCAGCAGGGTAGCTCGGCCTCCCAGAAGAGAGATCTTTCACACAGCTGAAACACATGTGCCTATGCAGCGTCTCTATGTCCACTCTCTGATACCCATCAGCATGCTCTACAGGAAAATGTGGGCTTTGTTACTTGCCTACTTTTGGTGGGTTTCATGGGTTTGGGGGTTCTGACCCAGTCATTGTGCTTTTATCAGAGTCCTATTGCTGATCTGTTGCTAACCTGAAAAGAGATTTTCAAGAAAACAGCTGTACTACATGTAGCCTGAGAAAGACCTACAGTTATAGTTGGAGGTGCAGGGTTTAATGAAGAAGGATACAAAGAAAGTGAATACAGGGTAAAATTGTATTTCCTAGATGCCCTGATTTTTATTCAGAATACATTGTCTATTGATTCTGTATAAAGTCAGGGCAACTTTTATTGTGTGTGAGTAAGATATATAAGGCTCTTTTAATGCAGGGTTAAAAACGATGATTGCATGGTTCAAAAGAGAACCGATGCACCTCCAATAGCTGGAACTCAACACCAGGCAGAGGGGCTGGAAGATCTGTACACATGTGCTGTGGCTTGTATGTGTGTGTTTTTTAGCAGGAATCTGGTCAACATTCTGATTAATAGCTTTCTTTTACCTACTGAGGCTTTAGCTGTGATTAGACATTTGGCCTATGAGGTTCTATTTTCCAACAAATACACCCTTATTTCTGAAATCCACACGAGGGGCACATTTGAAAGTCAGTAAATTCAGAAATTACCCATTTCCATTATTTAGATTTGTTTAAGTACCACTCTTCCCTAAAACTTCTAACTCCCTTCATTGAAAATCTAAATCAGAGATTAGAAAATGATGGGATCATGAAATATATTTCCAGCTGAGTTGTTTTAGTGCTTAAAATGGGGTCAGGGTTGCCCTGGCTGGTTTAGCTCAGTGGATAGTGTTGGCCTGCGGGTTCGATTCCGGCCAGGGGCACATGCCCGGGTTGTGGTCTTGACCCCCAGTAGGGGGCGTGCAGGAGGCAGCCAATCAATGATTTCCTCTCATCATTGATGTTTCTCTCTCTCTCTTCCCTTCTGAAATCAATTAAATATTTTAAATTAAACAAAATGGGGTAGGGTTCACAACCAATATATCCCAATGTGCATTACAGAGTATTTTTAATATTTTTATTGGAAAGAATCTTATACATGGTAGTATAAATAATAATAGAAGGAATTAGGAATTTCCTATTTGCTGAAATATATACTAATAACTGTCATTTTGTTCCTTAAAAAATGTGATTGTTTTGAATTTGGAATTTGATGACCAGAATGTTTCAATATATCATGTAATGTTCCATTACTATTAACTTGGCATTTCAAAAAGTAACAGAGTACTTCAGATCTTCCTAATAAGCATCTCAATTATTTATTAAGATTAATGGGGATGCATGTACAGCATAAGAAAATTGCAATTACAAGTTAAGCACCAAAACTTAAAGTGTAAGGAACAATATATTAACAGTTGATTATACAAATAACTAAAGAGTAGTGGTGGTGCAGAGCAAGAATTTTCACACCAGAGATACCCCGATTCAGGGCCCTATTCTGCCACCTAGTGGCTGTGTGATAGAGTCTCAGTTTTCTACTCCATAAAATGGGGCTAACACTTCCCATAAGTTGTTTGTGTGTGAGAATCAAATAAAGCAGTCCATGTAATATACTTAGTACAAGGTATAGTACATAGGAAATGCTTAGTATTTAGTAACTAGCATTTTTTAATAACATCTAATCTAATAAAAGAGAAACATGCAAATTGACTGCACCTCCACTATACCCCAAGTCACACCCACCAGCCAATCAGAGTATGCAAATTAACCCAACTTAGATGGTGGCTGGCAGCCATGGAGCTGGAGCACGCAGGAGGCTTGGTTGCCCTGGCGATGGAGGAAGCCAAGCTTCCCGCCTGCCCTGGCTGGCTGTGGCCTCCACTCCAGGCAACAAAGTTTCAACTATAGAAGACAAATAAATCCCAGATACCTGCTTCCAGCCAGCCTCCACTGGGAGCTTGGGTGGCTGGGGGCTGTG
>NW_006294421.1:1821806-1827324 GCF_000327345.1 Myotis davidii
TGAGGGTGGCATGACAACCTCCCGATCGCCCTGCTCTGTACATGACAGGGGGTGGTGCCCCAACTCCCCAATCGGCCCTGCTCTGAGCCCGACCAGGGGCTTCACCTAGGGATTGGGCCTGCCCTCTGCCACCCGGGAGCAGGCCTAAGCCAGCAGGACGTTCCTCTGAAACTCTGAGGGGTCCCAGACTGCAGGAGGGCACAGTCTGGGCTGAGGAACCCACCCAAGCGCACAAATTTTTGTGCACCGGCCCTCTAGTTCATAATAAAAACATAACATAAAGGTTTCTGTAGGCATACAAATCAAACTTTAGGGACTAGTGGATGATAAAACAAACATTTCATCCTGATGAATGGAAGCTACAGAAGTGAGGCGTGACCAACTACATAGGAGTGTGTGCAAACTGGACTATTGGAAGGTAAGGCTAAACTGATAAATCATAGTATGTGGAGGGTCACATATGTTCCAAACTTTTGCTCCTCAAACCACTTTTAGTTGGCAAGCAAATACTTTCAAAATTCAGTGAAATTTTTTTTTGCAATTTCCAAAATAACGTATATCAATGTTTCTTACTCAACCCTTTCCTTCACTCTTAATAAAGTAGAATATGATTCTACTGCCCCTCCCCAAAAAAATGCACTAGCTTTGGGGGATATTGAAAAAAGTTATTTAAGAAATATCTTAGCTATTTTCAAAAAGAAGTCACTTTGATAAAGAAAGTTATAACCACAAACTTGTTATTTTTAAGCTTATCCAAGCAAACTTATAGTTATTACCTAGACTTGGAAACTATTCCTGTACCTCCTGAAGCCAAGTCAATATACAGTTCTTTGTTTGTTTGTTTGTTTGTTTGTTTTGTTTGTTTGTTTGCTTTTAGAGAGGAGACCTTGGGGAGAAAAAGAAAGAGAGAGAGAGAGAGAGAGGAGAGAGAGAGAGAGAGAGAGAGAGAGAGAGAGAGAAGAGAGAAACATCAATGTGAGAGAGAAACATCCATCAGTTGCCTACTGTACACACCCCTACCGGGGATCAAAACCAGGTATGTGACCTGACTGGGAATCAAATCCACTATCTTTTGGTGCACTGGATGATGCTCCAACCAGCTGAGTGACACTGGCCAGGGCTGGCCATTTTTAATCCTAATCCCACCTTATCTCAAAGTGATGTTTAGTGCACATTGTTTCTATAACACTGCTACTTGCTCCAACTATAAGAAAGTGAAACTAAGAAGACAATCCCATTTACAGTTGCCTCAAAAATAAATAAATAAAATACCTAGCAGTAATTAACCAAGGATGTAAAAGACACTGGAGAAATTTAGAAGACTTAAATAGGTGAAACTATATAACATGTTCATGGATAGGAAGAGTTAATATCATTAAAATGTTCATACTACCCCAAGCAATCTATAGATTCCTATGAAGATACCATTGGAATATTTCATAAAACTAGAACAAATATTCCAAAACTTTATATGGAACCACATATAGCAACAGCAATCTTGAGAAAGAAGAACAAAGTTAGAGGACTCATACTACCTGATATTAAACTATACTACAAGGCCATAGCAATCAAGACAGCATAGTATTGCATAAAAACAGACATATAGATCAATGGAATAGAATAGAAAGCCCAGAAATAAACCTACGCCTTTATGGTCAATTAATATTTGACAAAGGAGGCAATAACATGCAATGGGGTAAACAGTCTATTCAATAAATGGTGTGAGGACAGCATGCAAAAAAATAAAATTAGACCACCTTCTCACATAATATACAAGAAAAACCTCAAAATGAATTAGAGACTTAAATGTAAGACTCAAAACCATAAAAATCCTAGGAGAAAACATAGGCAGTGAAATCTCGGATATTTCTCATAACAATATTTGTTTCCCTCAGGCAAGAGAAACAAAAGAAAAAGTAAACAAATAGGACTATATTTGATATAGGACTATATCAAACTAAAAAGTTTGCACAGCTAAGGAAACCATAAAAAAATAAGACAGCCCACTGAATGGGGAACATATTCGCCCATGATACATCTTATAAGGAGTTAATATCCAAATTATATAAAGAACTTGTACAACTCAACATCAAGAAAAAAAATTTTAATTTTTAAATAAGCAAAGGACCTGAATAGACACTTCTCCAAAGAGGACATACAGATGGCCAATAGACATATGAAAAGATGCTCAGAATCACTAATCATCAGAGAAATTAAAATTAAAACCACAATGAAATAATACCTCACACCTGTCAGAATGGCTGTCATTAATAAATCAACAAACAAAAAAATGTTGGTGAGGATGTCGAGATAAGGGAACCCTTGTGCATTGTTGGTGGGAACACAGATTTGTGCAGCCACTCTGGAAAACAGTATGGAGTTCCCTCAAAAAATAAAATATGGAACTGCCTCATGGCCCAGAATTTCCACTGCTGGGAATATATCCGAAGAAACCAGAAACACTAAGTTGAAAGAATATATGCACTCCTATATTCATTGCAGCGTTATTTACAATAGCCATGATTTGGAAGCAGCCCAAATGCCCATCAGTAGAAAGTGGATTAAAGAGCTGTGGTACATTTATACAACTGAATACTACTCAGCTGTAAAAAATGAAAGAAATCTTATCTTTCGCGACAGCATGGATGGACCTAGAGAGTATTATGCTTAGTGAAATAAGCCCAACAGAGAAAGACAAGTACCATATGATTTCACTTATATGTCAAATCTAATGAACAAAATAAACAAACAAAATAAAAGCAAACTCATAGATACAGAAAACAGACTGACAGCTATCAGAGGGGAGTGGGGTTGGGAGCTGGGAGAAAAAGGTAAAGGGATTAAGAAAATAAACTCATAGACACAGACAACAGTATGGTGATTACAAGAGTTAAAGTGGGGAGGAGGCAGAAGAGGGCAAAGGGGATAAATGGTGATGGAAAGAGTCCTGACTTTGGATGGAGAACACGGGACCACAAAATACGGACAATATTGCCAAGAACCAGTTCTGGATTAGTGGGAATAATGGGGCCACCAGGTGAAAATAAGTTAGCAGCTAGAAATCAAGTTTTTAAGAAACTTTTAAGTAAAGGTTCACCTGCCCTCTATGAATAGAGGTAGTTTTCTTAGAAGGCAAAGTATATATTGAGGCAAAATCTAAGACTTGGAAACAAGTTTGCTAGGATATGGCCAAAATCCATTCTTTTTCAAATAAACTTCTTAAATTATCTCTATTTTCCTTCTGTCTTTAGTATTTAGTAAGCCTAATTTTGAAAACCAAGACTTTATCATCTTGGTTAGAGGTAACCAAGTATAAGGGTTGTTCATGCTTGAGTGGATGATTTTATAGGGGCCCTTGACCTAGAGGGGGCAGAGAGGTTCAACATGAGAAGACTCCATGAGAAAGTCTAAGCAGATCCATAAGAAGGGCAAATCCATGAGAAGGCAAAACTCAGGGTCAAGTCAGAGCCATTTGGTAAGCAGCCACTCTGTACCTGAATTCTCCTTTCAGTTCTCATATCTGCTGAAGACATGGAGGGGCTGGGTATGAGTTTCATTAAGGAGCCTGTTCCTTTACATGTGACATTCAATGAATCCCAAAGGGAATTTATTTATCAGAAGGTTATCAATTTCTACCCCCAAATCTGTTTTATGTCTCTGTGAATACTATTATGGGACATCTCTGAATTTGTTTCCTCATTTGTAAAATTACAGTGCCAATGCTTGACATAACTACTTCTCAGGTCAGGCCTTAAACACCATGTCACACCAGGGTTTGCAAAACTAACAATCTGGTTTAAATACATATATTCTTCATTGGGTTTTTCAAAAGTATTCCAGCTCCGTCCATCCTATTCTATTATACATTGAACAGTCTTGTCATTTTCATTCTCTTTGCAAGCAGTCAGTCCTGGATTTCTATCCAACTTTAAAAATTCATAAACCACAAAAACACATTCCTTCCTTTATATAGTTTTCTGTTCACATGGTTTTGATAAATTAGTGTTGATTAACTCTCTTCCTATATATTTTTTAAAAGCCCAAATGCTTAATTATAAAATATTTAAAGATAGAATCCATCTTGCCTTATATACATCACCAACCATCCTTATTCACTCAAAATAAATTTAAAAGTCCATAACATCTCTGTATTTGTGCCTTCATCTATCACATGGACCTAAGATATATTTTAATTTCCTAATAAATTGCTAAGAAAGAGTTGACTGGGATTAGTGAGAGTCATTTTATTGGCTCTAGAGAAGGGAAGATAGTCTATAAATTCAAATACTAAAAAAAATCATCTTATTGTAATTATGGCTAAATTAGCCTTTGGATCTGTTCTCATAATGTCACATAAAACATACAAAGAAAGAAAAGAAACTCTCTTGTATGGGTGCATAATATCATTTGCTTATTAAAAGAGAACTCAGCAAGTAGAGAAAGTTTCCATAGACCATCAGAACCTTAAACCTACCCTGGCCTAGAATACTCAAGACACACACACACACACACAGTATTGATTTCCAGAATTTCTCCATGGAATGCCAAAAATAATAAACAAAAAATAAATCAAAAGCAACAGCCTCCTTCCATTATGTATTAAATATCTTCCCCATGAAGTTAGGACAAATAGGGATGTATATAGAGAGCAATGGAAACATAAATCTAGTGTCGTAGTAATCGATTTCTGCCTTGTTCCTTTTTTTCTAGTAAATAATGATCTTCAGATCTTTCATGGTGGCACTACAGTAAAAGTCAGCTTCAAGATCCCTGGAAGTGTTTCGTCTTTGATAGAGCCAGTAATACTGTTTCCTCGCCAAAATCATTACACTCCCTCACTTCTTGCTGTGCCCTAGATAGAATAATTAGTAGATTCAGAACAAATTTACAAAGGATATTCATTTAAGAACTCTCTGCCTGGTCACATATATGGTTAACAAAACATTTTATAGTGTTCTATGCCAAACCAAAAAGAGGATTTCTCTAGAAAATGTGGTCCCTGCATTTACCCATTAATTTACTAAAATAGAAATAAAACATTGTTATTGATTACTAGAAAAACAATGGAATACCTTAAATATTAAGTAGACCTGAGGCTCAGGCCAAGCTGAAAAGTCTCAGCTAATGAGATGAAAGGAAATAAATTTAATCTGCTTAGATATGTGCATTCAGTAAGCAAAAACCATTACTGCAATTTATACAGACCTCCCAGTTCCTTCCCATTGGTCATTTCTTAGCAAAACTCATAGGACGATGCATGATTAAGCCAGATCATTAGATTTTAGAGCACACAGGAAGATGTCAATCTATTTATAAGATAAACAACTGAGGCTGAATTTTGAAGCTGGCACTTTGAAAAAAAAATCATGTAACCTTTCTATATAATGAAGTAGCATAGATATACAGATGAAAAGTAATAGATAACTGTCAAGCATCTATTTAAAGCATGTGGTTGTATATCTTAGCTTGAAACCAAGCTGCTTTCTGGGACCTGGGGGAAGGGATTCCAGGAGGGAAA
>NW_006294421.1:1827355-1836026 GCF_000327345.1 Myotis davidii
AGATTAAGAATTGATCCAGAGTAAAGTTTGATGGGGCAGAAGTAAGCCTGTGACTCGAGCCTTTTCTCTTTATTTTTAATTTTTATTTTCTCTCTATCATCATCATTATTATTCGTTGTAGATGATGATGTTATTTCCAAAGGCAAAACTCTAATGAAGCTGGCATTCATGTCCTTAGTGGCATAGTCACCAAGGTTCATATGTATATATATAATTGATTTTTAGAGAGAAAGAGGAGAAAGAGATGGAGATACCTGGCCAGGGATATATATATCTTAATAAGCCCAATTACTTCAGTAAATTATTCTATGCAAGATTCATACTTTGTTACAGCCCCTGAGGATATGCAACTTTTATAAAGGGCTATGTTTCTCTGACACAGAGATGTAAGAACTGAGTTTTGTAGAACCTTGTAGGTGGATGTCAAAAACAAAATAAATGCTGTATGAATCTTATAGAGAAATCAATTGTGTCAACCACAGATTTTCTGGGTCAGCAGGTTGGATGTAATAGAAGTAGTGACAGATGCCTAGGATGATGACTTTTGCAGTCTCCAATCCAGCCAGTCAAAAACACAGTGTTTAAATGAAACTGATACCCTACAACCAAAGAGGTTAGAAGGAACTATGTGTTTCATGTGATAGATCTGTGATGCCACTAATGAAGAGCCTTCACATTACTTTAACATTCTTTCCCCTGCAAAATTACACCTATCACCTTTGGGTGATTGTGCCATAAGATCTATGAAAGCCCATGGACTCAATGATATATTAATACAAGGGTGAAGATTATTTTCCTTTAAGGAAATCTTAATATCTGTGCCACCCCTCCCCCCACTTTAACTCAATGGTTGTCATGTGAAAGAGGTGCTACCAATGACAATTCAATTTGCTTTTTCAAGAATTTGCAAATGTAGGCAAACTCAACCTGGAATGATGCATCCTTTATACAACTTTTACATTAAGAAGAAGTGAGCTCTATTGGATTATGATTGTAGAGGCAAGACCAGTAAAAACTAAAAAATGACATGTTACCTAATCATTACTTTGACAATAATTGTCATGAACAGAATTTCTTTATAGATTTTGGATGTAGCCTTTGTGGCAAAAAAGACTCAGATTGCTGTGTCGGCCTAAGCTAAAAGGATTTTTAAAAATTTAATCTTTAAGAAAAGCTCCTGAGATACAGGCTAAAAGAGTTTATAAAGGTCATAAAAAAATTAACTTATCTTGCTGACTGAAGCTTTTTTAATGCACTCTAAGTTACAAAGGAATCGCATGTGGAGCCTTTAGGCCAATGGTCTACTATATTTTTCTCTCATTAGTAAAGACAGCAAAAATCTGCATTGGGATTTTTTACCACTGCAATCATCTCTGATTCATTAGTCTTCATGATTGAATATGAGGAGAGCATGGAGCCAGTGGTGTAGGAATATTTTGTACTTATCTCATTTGCTCACACAGCAGGCAGCCAGAATCGTGAGTGGAAATGGGCCTACTACTACAGCTAAACATCTTTATAAGTCAGACCAACTTCTGTCAGGCCTATCTGAAATAAACTAATATAATAAAATGTCTTTAAGGCAAAGACTATTACCTATAAAGCAAAATTCATACCTCTTTTGATATGTAACAGCAAAGACAAAATAGGAGAGGCCTCTGTAGATGTTATTGGGATGGGCTTGAGCTCATTAATAGGAGTTAGATCCAGGAAACCCAAGTGCAGGGAACTTCCCCTTGTGAATATCAGCTCCTCAACCATAAATTAGTGATACTACTATAAACTGACCCTGCTTACCTCCTTAGAAGTTGTAAGACATAGATGAAACAATATATTTGAACACATTTTATTATGAGCAAGCTCCATATAAATGTGGGGTATTATCACATTGACCATGAAGACTATGATTATGCATAAAAGATAGATGTATGAATATAGTTGTGTTACTGGTGGGGAGAGGTCTTCATCCCCACCAGTTGCTCATTGGAGTGGAATTCTTGTGATATCCCAAGAAAAAGAATTTTCTGAGACTCACACAGGAGAACGAGTGAGTCCAGTCATAGAAGAAGTGTTATGGGGCTTCAGCAGAGTTAAAATCAGAGCCAGTGTCCAAAGTTTCCCTTCCATGTTGGAGTCAAGTCCAGTCCAACATCAGACTAGCTTAGCTTGTGTTTCCCGCTGCAGTCCATTACTCCATAGCATGTGGAGTCTGCATGTCCATTGGCCATATGGGAGAACATAAGAGAGCCAAGAGCCAAGGGCCAACAGCAACAAGAGAGTGAACTCCTTTGTTTAGGGGATTACATATCCCCAAAATTTGGCAAGCCTGCAGTTGACCCACCTACTCTAGCTAATGATCTCTGTCCCCAGGTTTGACTAACAAGCATCTTCTCTATGTCATCCCAACTTACCTGCATATTCATCTATCTGCCCTTTGTTGGACCTCTCCCCCCAGTGATCTATGGGGAATGAGCCAATGGTTCCCTGGGGAATGCAAAGTTGTAGCTTCCTGATGAAGCTGCCCAAATGGCCATGCTTATAATACCTGGCCTTCCCTTTGCTTCTTCTTTATTATTAACTAGAGGCCCAGTGCACAAATTCGTGCACAGGTGGGGTCTGGCTAGCCTGCCCCAGTCGGGGGCCAATCAGGCTGGGCTGGCCAGGGGGAGGTGCCATGGGTGGTTGGCCAGCTGGCCCCACCCCCTGGTCAAACTCCCAGTCCAGGGGACAATTTGCATATTAGCCTTTTATTATATAGGATAATTAGCTAATTACAGTGGTATCCATTGCACCTTAGTTTAAATTAACCCAGTAGACATCAAAGGATTTCCTAAAGTCAGAGGCCATATCTTATCTTTTATCCCCTTAAACTGAACAGTACCAGGCACATAGCAGAGGCTTAATAAATATTTTTAAATGAATGGATGATAATTATTATATATACAAAATAACATTAGGAATATCTTAAGAAAAAAAAGAGAAGTTTCTTCCACAATTAAAACAAGAGTTATTTTTTAAAATCTGTGTACCTAATTTACATTTAAGGAGGGACCATAATATAACAAATGGGAGAACAAGAATGAAAGTCAGACATCTATACAATGGAATACTATGCTGCAGTAAAAAAGGAGATCTTACCATTTGCAACAACATGGATGGAACTGGAGATCAACGGGATGGGAAGTACTGTGGGGATAAGGACACATCCTATCTAATTAAGGGTAATATGCAAAAAATAAAAAGATAAAAAATAATAAAGCGAACCAGATTTAATCAGTACCGAGAACAATGAAAAAAAAAGTCTGCCCACTGAAAAATCAATAAAGCAAAAAAAAAAGAATGAAAGTCAGACTGCCAGAATCTGAGGCCCAAATCCACCTCATATTAGCCAACACATTACTTTATCTTCTTCCTCTTTTGTAACACAGAGGTAATAACAGTATCAACCTCTGTTGGTGATGTTTGGAGTAAAACAGATGATCCATGCAAAGCTTATAACACAGTGCCTGGTCATGGTAGACTCTTAAAAAAAAGTTGCAATTGAATTGATGTTGTTTTAACTGCAGTTGTCCCTCTTGATGCTGTTGCTGTTGTTGTTCAATTCATCATTGTTACAAAGTAGGCCTCAGCAGAGGGAGCGTTTCTCAGACAATTTAATGAATAAGTTGGCCAGACTGGTTGTTTGACACCATACTGACACTCTCTGAGGCTCTCAAGAGGAGAGACTGGCTTTAATTGCTGTCACTTGGCTCCTTCTTAAGACTGACAAGCAAAGGGACAATGAACACTTGTCAAGCCTGTTAAAAAAAAAATGCCCGTAATATTTTTTCAACCCAGCAGTACTACTGGTTTAGGCATTTCTTCTCATGCTGAAGTCTTCCATTGGCAGGAATTTTGATTGGACTGCCTCCCTCAACTTAAATTATTTTTCAAATTAAAAACTTTCAATAAGCCAACCTTTAACAAGGAGGTCGTGTGGGGTGCTTCTTCAAAGTAAATTGCATTCTTCTTATTTGTATTCATAGCAAGAGCCCCTAACAATTGAGGATATGACATAGCTGAACATCAGAAAGTAATTTTTGTTAATAAGAGAATCTAGTATCGTTTGCTTAGCAACTTTTTTGGTTAAAGATCTTGCTACAGCTTTTAGTTAGTTTGGCTAAACTCTGTGATTGGATTAGAGCTTCGTGGCATCCTTATTATTTATTACAACTTGTTCCACATAAGAGTCACTCTCGTCTATGCTTTTTAATCATGATGATGACAGTTGAGAATTGACATCGTGCACTATTGTGTTCTGTCAAATGCATAACAAATACCTTAATCAGGCTTAAATAGCTCAGGAACCACAACTATTTATAGCAGGTCAGAGACAAATTTCTGGAGATGATGAGTGGAGATGTGAGGACATTGATTTCAATATGCCCTGCTCCAAATTATATCACCTAATTTGATCAAAGAGTTGCTTTGTTTTATATGAAACCATGCCTCTTTTACAGAAGCAATAATCTAGATCAAATAATCTAGGCAGAGGCATTAATGAGAATTAATAACTGGATTGTTCTAGCTATTTCATTGCTTTAATAAATTTACAAAATCAGAAACCTGGAAGACAAATTAAATATAAACCATTTCCGTAATAGGTTGAGGAATCTTAGGAGCGAATAAGGGCCTTTGTAGCATTTGTTCAGTAATAAAGAGATTTTGCAATTGCACCGCCTGTTTTTCTTTTTTCTCTGGTTTCCAGGAACAGAGAAGACATTTTCAAAATGGAGTCTTCATTCTTTCCAAAGTCTCTGTTACTGGGCTTCACATGATTCCTCCCAAACTAGAAGTCACACTCTTTAAAGCTGGTACATGTCAACTTTTAGGAAATGGAATCCTAATGAGCACCAAAGAATCACTTTTGTCTCCCATTAAAAGGGACTCTTTTTACATTCCGAGGGTAGTGATACTAGGCAGCATATTGCCTGGTGGGAAGGATCAGCTTCATCAAGACTAGTTCAAAACTAAATTAGTGCTGTTTGTTCGTTAACGCTTTTGAAGGAAATGCTTTGAGTCTGCTCTAAGCATGCCAAGGTAAGAGAGCGTGTATTTCCACAGCAGAAGTCCCGTGGCAACACTCAATTGCTCAGACTGCACATTTATTATGCTAAATGACCGATGCACAGTTAATCACTTGGCCTGAGAGATGACGTGGAGGGGGATGCACTGGTTTTCTCCGTATGAGTATTGACAGGCTAGCTTAGTGTTTCAGTCAATTAGAAAACACCTTATCCATGAAGGGGACTGACTGTACTTTTAAAATAAACTTGGGTTAGACTAGATGCTGTTCTATTCCAATACGAATCTTTAAATTGTGATCAATGAGGTCAGTGTGCCTGAAATTATCTATTTTCTCTATTTAGGACATACTAAACTCTGGCTCTCTGTAACGACTTCTAAATATATTAGTGAAATCATCAGAATGATAGGTGCCAATAACGCTGATGCTGGTTTTATAGCCACAGGAACCATTTAGAAACACTTTATGTCTCCTCTTCTTCCAACTCAGCATATCATTCAGCTTTATCCCAATTACTGTGTAGAATAGGGAGGCTACAATAGCCGGTGTCTTTACATTACATTTGGAGCTCAGGTAAAAGATATCAAGCATTATGTCTTATAAAAGCATTGATCTTTTCAAGAAAAAGGAAAAAATAATGTCAGGGTTTTCTTGAGGTTTTAATGTTAACTTCTGTCATTTTTCTGTTCACCCAGTCAAAACCTCAGAAAGTTACCCATGATCCTGGTAAGATCCCTGGCTGCGTCGGAAAAGTAAACTTGACAGGAGAAAAGCATACACATATATTTAATATAAGCTTTACTTGCCATGGGAGGCTTCATAAGGAAATAAAGACCCAAAGAACAGGCCGGAGTATTTCATACTAGGTTTGACGAGGCGTGCACAGCTTTGGAGGACTATGAGAGGTTCAGGAGTATGAAGTGAAGTACAGTAATTGGGAAAATTTTAGCAAGGCCTGTTTGTGAGGATTCTTCTTGGCATCCCTTTGTCTTGGGAGATAAGGTTGTTCCTGTAGAGAAGGCCTCTCTCCCCTGAGGGTTTATGGCCTGTTTCAGGAGAGAAGAGTGGGAAGGTCAAAGTGACCTTCTTGCTTCTGCCATTTTCTCAAACTCAGCTTAAATATTCCATATGCTAAAGTGCCATATTTTGGGGCAATCTTTCCCGAACCCCATCAGCCCTCTCTTCCGGCTCACCAATCTGCTGCCACGTCTTGTGGATTTTTTCTGTATGATACTCTGTCACTTCTTGTCTATCCCCACTGCTACTTGCCTGGTTTAGGCCTTCATTACTTCTCTCTAGGGCTAACCGGTCTGTCTCCTTAATACCATAGCTTTCTGCTCTTTAATCTACTTTATATGCTATGACCACATTAATCTTCCGAAAGCATAGATTAGGTCATGTAATTTCCCTGCTCAAAACCCTTTAATGGCTCCATATTGCTTAATTTTAAAAGTCTAAACTACAGAGGTCACTCTTTAGTGGCCATCCCCAATCCCATCTACCTTTCCATCTTATTTCCTTCTACTTGTCTTCATTCACTCAGTAGTTCAGTAAGGTGGGATTGGTCACTATTCATCACTCAGGGTCTCTGCATGGGACTTCCCCTTTCTAAGCATTTGGCCATGCTCCCCTCCTGCACCCTCATTTGGTATTCCTTTCCTGCCCCAGTTTACCTTGCATGGCCAAATCCTGCCTGCTCAGCCTTCCTTAATGTTCTCCAATTGGAAATAATGCATCCTTTTCTCATAGCTCATAGAACTGTATCTATTACTCTTATGACACTTTTACCTTATACAATAATTCTATAATATATATATATATATTAGAATCTAGTCTGAAGTCTAGTTTAATTCATTGTGACTGGTATATTGTATCCATTTAATAATTATTTACTGACATAACCCATTCACAAATGAGTGGGGATGAATCCTAATTTACTGTCCTTAAACCATCATAAATTTATTTTTTCAGACACCTCTTTTCACCTATTCAGAACTTGAAGCATTCTAAATTCTAACAGATGTTCATGGACAGCTGGGAGAAATTACACTGCAGATACCAAATCATCAGCATAGCTCTCAGGCTCACATCTTCACCTGGCTATGTGTTCCAGACAGCTGTGCCTTCTTGGAAATGCACTTGGCTTTAGGAGCAGGCTCTGTTTGTACTGTGTCTACAGCATTCCAGAAAAAAACAAGACGAGCCTTGATGTAGTGTAGAATATGTGCAAGTCTGTGATCTATTGACGTGCTCTGGGAAGTTAGCGTGGACTCATTTTGCATTTCTAAAAATGCTTCTTATCTTAGAGCCTTACTCAATTTCAGATCACAGTAATTTTACTTTTAGTAAAAAATGGTTCAGATACCCTGTGATGGGGAAAATATGAGTAAGGAAAATGCATAACCCGGCATATGCCGGAGGCCAGAAACAAGACCAAATGACGCATATTTAGGATCACTTTTCTTGAATTGAATGCATGTTCTGCATCCAAATGTACATTAATTTTGGCTATTGAGTCATTTTTTAAACTTGTCTCTCTGAAACTGCTCTTAGCATTCTCTTGGGACTGTGGCCAGAGGTAAACATTAGTGAATATCCATGTTACCTAATCTCCCCTGGTGTATTTTATTCCATGCCCTTTGTTTAGCTTCTTTCCATTTGATTACTCATATGTACCCCTTCCCATATTCTATGTTGGACAGGGGTAGGTGGAAAAAGGAAATAAATATGCCCATGGTTGTCACTAGTAGACACCAGTTTATAAATAGTACTGGTTTGACTGTGCACTGGTTTTCTGAATACAGGAAGGTCAAGAAAAACATTTTCTTTTGAAATGAAAAAAGGAGGTTAAAACAAGAGTTTTAATAACAGGCTTGACACAGAGCAGTGTAATACCAACATGAATTACACTTGGTACCAGACTTTTATTGGAAGTCCTAGATTGCTTTGTTCCTGTCCCTGACATAATATTCAGAGTTGGGTTTATATTTGTCCAGAAGGGAGCTGCTTGCTATAGTCCATGCAAATCAAATGCTTGATTTATGCACCATTCTACTGGAGGGTGTAACATTAAATTTAATTTTGTGAGGAAAGCCTGGGGTGTTTCAATGCCTGGGCCTGACATTGTGAACTAGGCAGAGAGGTGCACAAGAATTCATTACAGTTTCCAATATGCGAAATGCAGCATTTGAATGAAACATTTGTCTCTTGTCAAAAAGGCATAATGTCTGTTCATGGTAAATATTTCCACCTCCACCCCTTCAGGACACATCAGCATATGTTTGGCCTTCATCATAAATCTTAATCAAAGATGAGTGACAGGCATTTGGTGGACTGGGGGAAAGGAGAATCAAAAAACATGTGTCTATGAAATGATCAGTTATCAATAATATCAACTGACTTCACCTTGACTGTTGAATGTTGCCACAAAAGGTTGGTATGACTGTGCAAATTAGCTATATGACAAATCAATAGTTTTTCATCTTTAGCTAGACTCCATTTGATATACTTGCTCATAACTAGTTGGCTCCTTTTCCCATACCCTCCAGCAACCAGTCAGCACTTCCTACACTGTCCCCAGTGCCCCCTCAGGCTCTGCAGAAAGAG
>NW_006294421.1:1837496-1838377 GCF_000327345.1 Myotis davidii
TCAGTGTCTCATTCATAATATGAGAAAATATTGGTCTGGAAAGTTGGGGGGAATTTTTGCCTCAGGTGTGTGTGTGTGTGTGTGTGTGTGTAGGGGGGGGGGGGCGGCGGGAAGAGATGGCCAGGGTTTGGCTTCTTGAGTTGTTTTCCTTCTGAGTCACCACAACCCCCAAACTCAATTTCCAAACCGGATACCAACTAAGCGGAATGCGGAGGCCAGAGAGCTACAGAGGGATTTATTAGCAGGCAGAGGAAGACAAAAGCAATCTCGCCTGACACAAATATAGATGAATACGTGTATAGGAAACCCACAGACTGGCAAATTAAAACGTGGTTCGGGCTGGCGAGTGTCGAGGACGCCGGCTGATGGATCTTCCCAGCCAGACAGCCAGGCCAACCAAATATGTCACCATGACACGCTCTGGCAAAACTCTACCCCCTAGGGAAGGAAGAAGAAGAGCCCCCCAGCCAAGCAGGGCTGTGGATTCCAAGTTTGGAGGACAGTGTCATGTAGATCTGGTCTGTGACTGGAGGAAAGGGGGTGCTGGCACAAGAAACTTGGGCCCGTTGGGAGGGCGGGAGACTCAGGGCCCACAGCAATCAGCACCATTAGCATTTCAACACCAAGAGTGCATTTCACCTCTGCTTCAGCATTGCTGTCCCTCCACTGCTCCTGGACCAGTCTAACCCTTTAACATTCAGGTAAGGCAGCGGTTCTCAACCTGTGGGTCGCGACCCCTCTGGGGGTCAAACGACCCTTTCATAGGGGTCGCCTAAGACCATCGGAAAACACATATATAATTTCATATTGTTTTTGTGATTAATCATTATGCTTTAATTATGTTCAATTTGTAACAATGAAATTGGGGGTCACCACAACAT
>NW_006294421.1:1842807-1844962 GCF_000327345.1 Myotis davidii
TGTCTAAATCCCTGCCCTCAACTGCCACACGCACTCTTCTCTCAGGGCAGCGATTTTCAGGGGGCGTGCCACGAGAATGTTTAAAACGTGCCGTATCTGACTGTTTAGTCAGGGGCACTGACCTCTTTTCCCTTAGACTGTCAAATTAAAAAATGACAACAGCCAATACAATAGCCATTTGGTGTGAATCTATCGTATATATACCTATTTTTTTTGTCAAGTAGGCAAAAAGTATATTTTTTATGTGTTGCAGAATTTTAGTAGTTTATGTGCACTGTGAGATGAAAAAGGTTGAAAATCGCTGCTCTATTCTAAGCAAGATTAAATTCCATGGAAGAATCTTTACATTGTTAACTACCTTAGTACCTCCCTTATCCATGGGAAAACTATGTTCTAAGACCCAGTGGATGCCTGAAACCAAGCATAATACCGAACCCTATAAACTATGTATTTTTCCTTTACATACATACTTTTTCTCTTAGAGAAATATCATGACTTCTCTTTGGTATATCTGAATTGCCAACATCACTACCCTGGCACTATGGGGCCATTATTAGGTAAAACAAAGGTGAATTGTACACAAGCACCATGATACTATGACATGATACTATGTCGATCTGTTTAACAGAGATGGCTTCTAAGTGACTAAGGGGCAGGTGGCGTACACACTGTGGATATGCTAGACCCGTGGTCGGCAAACTGCGGCTCAGGGTGCTAGACAAAGAAATGATTCATGTGCCTGCTGGACAGAGCAAGTCAGCTGGAGATTTCATTGTGCTCCTTATAATGGTGCACAATTTAAAACTTACGAATTGTTTGTTTCTGGAATTTACCATTTAATATTTTTGGATCACAGCTGATCAAGGGTAACTGAAACCACAAAAAGTGAAAACCACTGAGCTAAGGCCTTTGGTAACCTGCCCTGCAACCTCTTTCTGCCTCTTCTCCTTCAGGTCCCACATACCCTGAGCCTTCCAAGATGTGCCTTGGCTCACACTGGCCCTCTGCCTGGAATGACCTTCCCCTGCTTTACTGCTAGCAAAATCCACTTCTCTATTGAGAGAGACTTGTTTACTCCAGTCACAGAACTCTATAAAAATAGTATTACATCTATTGTACTGGGTCTGTTGTATCCACCAGTAGTAAGTGCATCTTATTTCATTTTAAATTATCCAGAGCACCTGGCACAGAATCCAGTACCTAGCAGACACCCAATCTATGCTTCTAGATATAAATTGAATTAAATGATTGCTGTGATAGCAGGAGAAAAATAAATGTGTGTGCGTCAAAGGGAATTTATATCTACCTTATCTCAAAATTTTTCTAAATTTTGCCTACAAAAGATGAGCTAAATCATAAACCCAAACTTTTGTTTTTAGGAATTCTATGTTTGGGACCTAGCTAGCCCTGGCATAAATCAACTGTACTTGTTGAACTTTTTTCTTTATGACATATGCATTTGTTCCAATCTATAAAATAAATGCAAATGTTCAAAGTCTTAAGCATATTTTAATTTCCCAGTTTCTTGAAAGTTCATGTGAAAATAGGATTTATTTTACTCAAGTTGATACCACTGAAATTAACCTAGTTATAATAACAGGAAAGGAGCAAAGAGGAAAGCCAGCCATTATAGGCATGTCATTTGCTCAACTTCACCAGGAAGCTGTAACTTCACACTCACCAGGGGTCCAACAAAGGGGAGACAGACACCTGCCCAGTAAAGTTGGGGTGGCATAGGGAAGGTGCTTGCTATCTCTCACACCTGAGAACAAAGGTCCTTGGCCAGAATGGGTGTGGCCACCACAAGGTCTCTAAATTTGGGATAGTTAATCCCCTACACAAAGGAGTTTGCTCTTGGGACCATTATATAAACTTTTGAACAATAATAGATACAGAAGAAGAGCTGCCTCAAACTGATTGTCAAACTGCAGCAGGAAGGCCAGGGAGGGTTGGGGGGCAGGAGGGAGTGGGGTAAGAGATCAACCGAAGGACTTGTATGCATGCATATAAGCATAACCAATGGACATAAGACACCGGGGGATAGGGAAGGCTAGGGGACTGTCTAGGGTGGGGGGGAAAATGGGCACATATGTAATACCCTTTGTAATACTTTAATACTTTACACAATAAAGAAAATAAAAACTACCTATATATT
>NW_006294421.1:1846395-1850613 GCF_000327345.1 Myotis davidii
AGGCTCAGATGTCAACTGTACAATTCTATAATACATTTTACTGTATTCACCACACTAGTCAAGTCTCCTTTTGTCACCATTTATTCCCCCTTTATTCTCTTCTACTTCCCTCAGCCCCCATTTCCCTAACATTAAAAAGCAGGCAGTTCAAGTGCCCATCAGTAGATGAGTGGATAAAAAAGCTGTGGTACATTTACACCATGGAATAATATGCAGCTATTAAAAAGAAGGTCTCTTACTCTTTGAGACAGCATGGAGGGACTTAGAGAATATAGAGCTAAGTGAAATAAGCCAGTCAGAGAAAGGCAAACAGAGCTTCCCCTTCCCCCCAATTCAGCACCTGGCCTGCAGGGCCCTTGTGCTACGGGGAAACGAGTCACCTACAGTAAAGGGAACGCAGAATGTGGAAGTGGGTACTTGGGGACATGTGGGGGCGGAGCAAGGAACCATATCTATGTGTAACTGGGGGATTCAGTACTAAGATAATATCAGGTTAACCCTTCCCAGAAATTAAAAATATGTGTAAATAGATACTTCAGAAGATTATAAGTATGTAGAAATGGCAGGTGAATGTGCAAAAGTATGTTTGTACAACATCTAAATAATTTTCCACCTTCCTGCGTTTGCCAGAAAGGGTATATTAACAGCACTGTTAGGTACGTATTGCTTTCTCCACTTTAGGGATAATAAAATTGTTTAGAAATCATTAATTTATTAGTTCTTTCAACATACATTTAGTGAGCAACTCCAATTCAGGCCCTGGAAGTTAAGTGACTTCACCAAGACAATACCACAGCCAGGCAGCAAGATCTGGAATCACATCCAGGGCTATCTGAGTCCACAATCCACATTAACAAAAATGATAAAAAGTGTCTGGAAGCTGTAAGGAACATTATTGCTCATACATTCTTAAGGCTCTAGTCCAGTGATTTTCAACTGGTATGCTGCAAGAATTTTTAAAACATGCAATACTTGACTATGTAGTCAAGGGCACCGACTTTTCCCCTTAGACTGTCAAATCCTATATCCTATATAATAAAAGGCTAATATGCAAATTGGTGTGTAACATATACTTCTAACTTGTTCTAACTTGGAAGCATGGTCAAAATTGACATGAAGGGCCAAGAGTAGAGGGTAGTCCTGGGGAATGGTGGAGAAAATTACCTCTCCCACTTTCTTCAAAGGCCCCAGGTTTTTGCCTGTCTTTGCAAAGGGGATCCTGTAGCTCCATGTGGCTTCGACCAGGTTTCCAAAGCCCTGTCCTTTGACCTCTTCCTCAGAAATCTAAGGATGGAGGAAGATTCCTAGCCACACTAAGCACACCCAACAACAAAAATCTGCATTTGTTCCAAAAGCTATTAATGAGGAACTTCTCCACTCTACTATTTTCTGTTTCCTCATTAACTCTCCAACATGAAGAATTTCTCTGAGAAATTAGATTAAAGGAATCCTTCATCTCCTCTATAAATTAGTAGGTGTTCTCCACTTTGGCCAGAACTGCTGGAAAACGGGAGGCTGTGGACTATTTGACACTTGTCACTGAGGTCGGTCAGCCCCATCCTTTCCTGTGGCCTGGCTTCCTTTCACGTGGTGTGCAGTGTTTACTCCATTCTAATGGCAGATGCCTAAGCCTCTTTAGAAAAGAGGAAAGATATGCATGGAAAATATAAATATCGCTCTATGGGGCGGTAAGGTTCTCTACAGCTGTGTCTTTCCTCTCCAGACCCCCAATGCCTGCCTAGCAGAATTTGGTGAATAAATCACAATCCAATTCAATGTTATTGACATATAACATGCAGGAAATAGCAAACAATAAGAAAGAACAAAAGCCTAATTTTAATACAGGTTTTAATGCCTGCTTACCTCTAAATAATTCTTTTTCTTTTCATTTCTTTTCTTTATTCACTCCTAAATTCATGCCATGCTGGTGAAGACTGTCTCTGTCCACACCAGATGCAAACTATGAGACCTGCTCTTGCCTGGAAAACAAACAAACATGAGGGGGATAGAGTTGGTAGAGGAGAACCAAGGCAACCCAGGAATTAGAAGCTGACACATTAAAAAGTTGAATCATGAAAACTTACCAGGATGGACCAAAGAAGAATAAAAAGCACTCCCTGTCCCCTTCCCTGACCAATGTTTCTCCACAGCATTTAAAATCTTCTAATATGCTATATTACTTATTCATTCTATTTTTTGTTTCTTCCCCCTAAAATGTAAGCTCCATGAGAGCAGGGATTTTCTTCCACTAATATATCCCCAATACCTTGCACATAGTAGGTGCTCAATTAGCTCTAGATTCCACACTTTTAACCTATATTCTATTCTACTGCTTGAAACTATCAGTATTTTCTGTCACCCCATCTTCCCCCAGCCCCACCATAGCTAAACTTATTACTGAGTCTGTTGGGTATGAATATGTCTAACATTAAAAAGCAGGCAGTTCAAGTGCCCATCAGTAGATGAGTGGATAAAAAAGCTGTGGTACATTTACACCATGGAATAATATGCAGCTATTAAAAAGAAGGTCTCTTACTCTTTGAGACAGCATGGAGGGACTTAGAGAATATAGAGCTAAGTGAAATAAGCCAGTCAGAGAAAGGCAAGTATCACATGATCTGACTCATATGTGGAATCTAATGAATAAAATAAACTGTTGAACAAAATAGATCCAGAGACATAGAAGCATGAAACAGACTGTCAAATCTTAGAGGGAAGGTAAGGGTGGGGGAAAGGGGGGTGGGAAGAGATCAACCAAAGAACTTTTATGCACATATGCATAACCCATGGACCCAGACAACAGGATGGTGAAGGGCTGGGGTGGGGGATGGGAGGGCTAGAAGAGGTCAGTGGAGGGGAAGGGGGTATGTATATGTAATACTTTCAACAATAAAATTTTTTTTAAAAAACAAATGATAAAAAATAAGAACTATAAAGAAAAAGAAAGAAAAGAAGAGGTCAGTGGCTTTGCTTTAGGTTGAAGAATCCTAGATTGACCAGGGCTTTCACGTTTCTTCTCAACTTTTCTCATGTTCTAGCAAGTCCTCCAACACCCACAAGGGAGGCTGTGGTTCTCTTAAGACCTAACGTATTTAGTGACCATGAGGCTAGTTAGTCTGCCAGTGAACGGGGTCTCCTTGCAGCAGCTGCAAACACAAACATACATGTCAAGCTTAATGGCCTCTTTCCTCATTTCTCTTTTTCCTTATTCCACCCACAAACACACTATCAAGATCAAAGAAGTAACTAAATGTATTAGCATAAAAGCTACACATAATTTGGAACTTCAGTTTCCTTTGCTCTTTGTTTCATCAAAAAGAACTGGGATGCAGAGAACAATAAATGGTTTGTTTTAGAAATACTGATCACTAAGAAAACAACCGGACAAGGGCAAAGCCTACCAGATTTTAAGTCAGAAGATCTAGATTCTAGTCATACTTTGGTTACCGCCACAAATTCGGGTAAATCAAATTCTCTCTGAGACTTGGGGTTTCTAGTCTCTAAAATGTGTATGATAACAACATCAGATGGTTTCTGTGAAGGTTAAATTAAACAATATGTTTTAGGAACATATGGGATCATATCTGTATATATAAAAAGCCCGTGGCCCTAACACCATAATGACCAAAGACCAGCACGGGTGGGCAGGGCGTGTGTGGGTGGGGTTGCGAGCATGGTGAGGCCATGCAGGTGGGTGGGGCTGTGCGATTTCGAACACTGGGCTTCTAGTTAATCTATAATAATAAAAGCATAATATACAAATAGACTGAACAGCCAAACAGTGGAACACGGTCTGGACGACCTGGATGAAGCCAGGGCTGCAAGGGCCGAGGCAGCCGGGGCTGCGAAGGCATACTCTTGCACAAATTTCATGCATCAGGCCTCTAGTATTAATATAAAAAAAAGAAACTATTCAAAGAGGATGAAAAAATATATTTGTGTTCATGAAGATATTTATTGTAACGCTATTTACCGTGGGAAATCATGATATTCCTATCTAGAAGTGGAGGAGCTCCAAAGTTATGCAATGTCCTGGGACCTCAGGGAGAATGCTTGTGGTGAAGCAGAACTTAGTCAATAGAAGTTTCTGAGCTTTAGATTCAAGGCCTTGAAATTTGTGTTGAGCGCCAATACCTTAGGCCTGTGGTCGGCAAACTGTGGCTCATGAGCCACATGTGGCTCTTTGGCCCCTTGAGTGTGGCTCTTCCTAAGCCTTAG
>NW_006294421.1:1857869-1867273 GCF_000327345.1 Myotis davidii
AACAAGAATAGCTGCTAAAGATTTTGTCTCAAGCAAATGCCAGCCATTGATAGGTATCAAGGATGGGTACATGAACAGCAGGAGCTGGTTCAGGAAAGGGGTCGACAGTGAAGAGAAGGAACTAAGCACTGATGGAGTGTGTGCATGGGGTCTGATGTTTTGTTGCAGTTCTTACAACAACTCTTTGAGGTAATAACCTAATACACGGTCAGTGTCTATAGCAAATATAAGAGCTTCACTTATAGGATATTATTAATATATTAGAAAATTCCTGATTTGGAAAATGGAGATAAGAACACCTACTCCCAGAGTTATTTTAAGTGTTACAGGAGAGTATATGTTTTTGTGGGCTCATCAAATGTTATTGGTCTTCTCTTTCAATTCCATTCCCTCTAAATTATTCAATCACAATTTGCCACTAAGTGAAACATAACATAAGGAGCATTTATATTGGATTCCCAAGAGGGGAATGTGGTTAATTTCTAAAGTAATGAAAAGGTATCTTTTTAAGGGACCTTACCTAGGAGAAAATACCATTGCCTGACACCCATGGATAGCATTATAGAGAAACTTTGCTGAATTTTAAAAAAAGACATTTTGTGTATCTATACCATTCTATAATCTCTGAACAGTATACATGAAATTACAAGTCAGATTAATTGCAGAAAACTTTTTTGAAAGTCTTCTCCACATTCTTCTTCTAATATATCTAAAACTTATAGTTTTGAAAAAGACATGAGAAAGAAAACAGCAATATTCGATAAAACACCAAAAAGGGTCATTGAGGTTACCATAAAAATATTTAATAATAAACCTATTTTGAACTTATTAATGTGCATGTTTTCATCTCTCCCTTCCTACACACACACACACACACACACACACACACACACACTCTTCTATTTCTCATTTCTGCCAAATTTTAAAGATAGTACAGAATTTGGAACAATGTTGTCAAAAATCTTCAGTAGATGGTGATAGAGAAAGACATTACTGAATTGGTTTAGGATTTTTCCCACCAGTAAAAAGATGTTGGTTTTGCTGTACCTTCACAGGTTTGGCTACTTTTCTAGCAGTCTTTAGAGATGGTGAGTACTTAACAGTATTTTTTTTTCTTTTTCAGCAACTCTATTAAAGAATAGCCCCAAAAAGAAGGCACTCTCAAAATAATCCTCTTACGAGAAAACAAAACACCCACAGGATCCTATTTCCCAAACAACTATTTTCCAAATTTCTGCAAAATCCAAATACATGCCTGTGGTATTTTAGTGCTCATTCCAAGAGCCAACCATAAGCACAAGCACCTCCTGCAATAAATATCCACAACAGAAATAATCTAAATAATAATTTGGTCCCCCAAAAACTTCTTTGTCCTGATTTCTAAAATCTTTTAAACATTCAGTTTCAAAAAATGAACCATAATTAGGCATAATTATGTTTTATAATGATGTCGTCCAGGAGAGTTTAGCAAACAGCTTTGGCATAGCTCTGTGACCTTATATAAATGATTGTTCCTCTCTCGGTGTGTTCTGCAACTCTAGTGATAGATGTGTCAGACCAATGGTTCTCAGAAGGGAGCCCTTCTCATCCCACCCCCATCTTCCCTACCCTCCCACATTTGGCAATGTCTGGAGACAATTTTGTTTGTAACAACTGGGGGTGCTACTGACATTTAGTGGGTAGAGACCAGGGATACTACCAAATATCCCGCTATGCACAGGATGGCCCCATGATAAAGAACTACCTGGCACAAAATGCCATAGAGCCTAGGCCTGTGGTCGGCAAATTGTGGCTCGTGAGCCACATGCGGCTCTTTGTCCCCTTGAGTGTGGCTCTTCCACAAAATACCACGTGCGGGCACGCACATACAGTGCAATTGAAACTTCGTGGCTCATGCGCAGAAGTCAGTATTTTGTGGAAGAGCCGGTTTTTGTGGAAGAGCCACACTCAAGGGGCCCAAGAGCCGCATGTGGCTCGTGAGCCGTGGTTTGCCGAGCCGCAGTTTGCCGACCACTGGCCTAGGCAAAAAGTCTATGTTAGAGTATTTGTAAAGATGCTTTCAACATTGAATTTTACAAAGTTAATAGGGATATGATATGATTACATATATACTAGAGGCCCGGTGCATGAATTCATGCACTGGTGGGGTCCCTCTGGCATGATCAGGCCAGGGAAGGACCGTAGGAGGGCTCCAGGGTGTGTCTAGCCCACCTCACTCAGTTCCAATCAGCTGGACCCCAGCAGCAAGCTAACATATTGGTTGGAGCATCTGCCCTCTGGTGGTCAGTGCATGGCATAGCAAGCAGTTGAGCAGCTTTAGCATATCATTAGCATATTACGGTTTGATTGGTTGTTCTGAATTTCAATCTATTTGCATATTACCCTTTTATTATATAGGATATACTAGAGGCCTGGTGCACAAATTTGTGCATGGGGGGAGGGGGAGTGGCGGGACTGTGGGAGGTTGGCCAGCAGGCCTGGATCGGGCAATTGGGGCTGGCCGGTCAGGGGGGAGGGGCCATGGGAGGTTGGTTATGGGAGCACACTGATCACCAGGGAGCAGCTCCTATATTGAGCATCTGCCCCCTGGTGGTCAATGCACGTCATAGTGACCGATCGTTTGGTCATTCAGTCATTATGGTTGCTCAGGCTTTTATTTATATATATATATTCAAATATATAATTATATATAATCTTGAATTTGTATTAAAACTAAACTTCCAGCTTAAATACATCTAAAATTTATCTTTAAGTTCTAAATAATGGGAAGGAAATCCAAGACCTCAACAGCTAGCCAATTAAGCAACATGTATTAAGTGTCCACAATAGACATATAGCACTTGGCAGGAAAAGATCTTAAGATGTAGTTCCAAAAGAAATATAAAGTCAGTCCCTGTAGACTCCACCCAGAATAAACAGGCTGGAAAACAATTGGAAGACCTGCATGGTCTAACAACAACCTTTTACTTCAGCCAAATCCTAACAGAAGCCTAGACACTTTGCTCAACCTGAAGCAAGACAGTTGTGAAGAACTAGTTCTTCCAGCAGAGAAGTTTATAAGGATTTTCAAAAATGTATTCTTTAAAGGAATTGAGGGAGAGCAAGTGTTCAGCAGAGGTGCTCATGGCAGTAGCAGCCAAGGCTTAGAATGTGCCCAACTCTCCCATTAAAAAAGCCAGAGCACCTACATAGTAAAATTAAAAAGTCATGGACTACACTTACAACAAAATGAAGTGACATGAATCCAACATTCAAGTAAATGGGACAAACCACCAACAGCCACAAGATGCACATGTTGCCAATTTCAGTGCAGGAAGAAGCAGAGGACAATAGAGGCCTGTGGGCTGAGAAGAGAAGAACCTGAAACAGCCAGCAAGTATTACTGAAAATCATGGCAGGCCGACTTAAGAGTAGTGACTGGGGTGGTTTTGCCCAGTCGAATAGCACATTTGTACAAGGGGCCCAAGAAACAACCTACAAGAACTGGAGTTGTCTAACCACTGCACACACAGGAACCTGGCCAGATAAGGATTCCCGCAAACAGGGTCTCATACTGGGAACTACTGAGAATATAATCAACATTAAGCAGAATTCAGAGCAATAGATACAAAGAAAAAAAATGATCTAGATAAAAATGGATATAGGGAAAAATATAAAAAAAACCCTCAGAATTCAAGCCAGCATGCTTTTTAACACTATATGAAATGAAGCAAACAATAAAACAAAAAGAGAATAGAAAGTTATGTAAGCTGAAAAGTATTAAAGTCTATATTTTAGATGGTTACTATAATAAATAGTGTGGTGAAGGCCTGGAGGTGGGGTGGGGCAATGGGGTTCAATGGGGGGGGGAGGGATATCTGTAATACTTTCAACAATAAAGATAATTTTTTAAAAACAAAATAAAGCTGCACAGCAACTGAACAGAAAACAAAAAAATAATAAAACCCAGCTATTTGGGGTCTTTTTTTGGTCCCATATGAATTTTTGAAGTGTTTGTTCTAGATCTGTGAAATATTCCATTGGTATTTTAATAAGGGTTGCATTAACTGGAACTGCCATTTGACCCAGTGATCCCACTTCTATGAATATATCCTAAGAAACCCAAAACACCAATCAGAAAGAACATACGCATTCCTATATGCTATGTTCATAGTAGCACAATTTACAATAGCTAAGATCTGGAAACAGCTCAAGTGCCCATCAGTAGATGAGTGGGTAAAAAAGCTGTAGTACATTTACATCAGGGAATACTATGGATCTCTTACCCTTTGAGACAGCATGGAGGGACCTGAAGAGTACTATGCTAAGTGAAATAAGCCAGTCAGAGAAAGACAAGTATCACATGATCTCACTCATATGTAGAATCTAATGAACAAAATTAACTGATGAACAAACTAGATCCAGAAACATAGAAGCATGGAACAGACTGACGAATCTCAGAGGGAAAGCAGGGGTGGGGTGAGGAGAGATTAACTGGGGAACCTATAGCATATATGCATAGCCCATGGACATAGACAATAGTGTGGTGGAAGCCCAAGAGGGGTGAGTATGGGGTGAAGGGGGTCAGTAGGGGAAGAAAGGAGTACATCTATAATACTCTCAGCAATAAACATCAATTTTAAAAATTGTATGATTCTGTTTTAACATTAATTAGGAGGGTCTCTGATGAAATAAATGTCTCCTAGGGCTTACAAATAAATACGAAGAAAAGATCTCATCATACTCCTGCCTCACCTGAGAAACTGGGAAGTTTTTTCCTCATGGACAGTGTAACTGGTAATGCATCCCTCTGGGTCTTATTATGGCATAGTAACAAGTTTATTCTTTTTCATGTGTGCGTGTCTAATTTGTGCCATGGTGGCTTTCTTCTTGGCTTCATAGGCATAACTATTCACTGAGGATAAAGAACAAAGAATTAGAAAGGAGGCAAAGGGTGAAACTTAAGCCTGGACTAAATGCATAGATACAGCGCTAATCTTCATGCTATGAAAAAAATGTTGAAGAGAAAATGCAAAGAATGGGAGATAGAAGCTGGTTTACATTTATATGCATTTCCTGTACCAGTGGCCCAGTCTTAGTTTCTCCCCACCTACTTATCCAAATGCAGTGATGCATAAATATTCTTCCTTGAAAAATATTACCAATTTTATGTAACTAGTTTGGTTCAAAGGACGTGTAGAAGCAATATTATATTTAGAAGCAAACATACTACTTAGACAAGAAAAACATGCCATTTTGATTTGGATAAAGACTAGATTTCCTTCAGTAAGAAATGATACTATTCCCTCTGCTACTCTGAAACTACATTTTAAAATTCTCCTTCTGCTGAGCTGTAGTATATCACATGAACCTTATAATCTATATAGCATTCTAATCATTTCCTTATTTTTCTGGCCTTTTCTTGATACTTGTTTAAAAATCTCCTTGCATGGGTCTCCTGAGCCTGGTGGAGTAATATTACGAAGCAAATGACCAGACATAATGACTTTGCAAGGTCCTTGTGCTTCCTTATTAACATTCAGTTAGCATAAGTCCTGACTTTATTATTGACTACATTGAATACACAAGACACTGACCTCTGCCATCTGCGACTACATCTCTTCCTGCAGATCTATCAGAATGGTTTCATATGTGGAGGAAGCAAGAGGAAACAAAGCCGCATCCACTTATCTTTGCTGTCCCTGGAAACTGTAACACACTCACATCTGCAATCCAAAAAAGGAAAGAAAGCCCCTTTTGCATTAATTACTGTAAAATCTGAAGTGATGGAGCATAATCAAGAAGAAAAATTCAAGATGGCAATCCAAGACTCATCTTCCTAAAGTAAGGTAAGACCACTGAATGAATAAACAGAATCAGATATATCCACCCACCACAAAGAAAAATGACCAGGATATATAATTTATTACTGAGCATTAAAAGCAACCAACAAAACCCAAGGAATGCTTTGATCACATGATGATATTATCCCTCAGGAATATCGGAAAATCTGCCAATCTAAGACTGTTTTACATTCCCACTTATTCCCACACACAATCATACTCATAGAGGGACTGGTGACATTTTTGAGTATAGTGCAAGATAGAAAATTTATATACCCTGGTCTTAAAGATTTTGGTGAGTCCCAGAAACAGAGGCAAGGAAACAAATATGATATGATGCACTGAACTTTTTTCTGAAGACCTGGGCTTGAGCCTTGATTCTGCCATGAACTTTGTGATGAAAAGTGACACCAACTCCCTGAATCTCCATTCATTTATATGACAAATAAGAGGATTGTAGATGGTCTCATGCCAACATGAGCCATTTATGTAGAAATTTATCACTATTCCTTTCTTTCCTTGCCTCTACGAAATTGGGTTATGTCTTTCTGGCATATAGAAGCATATAGTCCCATATATCTCTGCTACCAGAGGTAAAATGATTTGGTCACCTGTCAATTTCCAGAGATGGTAAAAAAAAAAGAAAGAAAGAAAGCTGTGCCAATATATGCTGTTTTAAAGTGAAAGTTTCCTCTTGGAATATTTCATTTCATTTTTAATGATAGGTAGTCGGATGGAAGGAAGGGCAAAAGCAGTTGAAGTGAATAGGAAGCCATGATGAACCAAACTGTAGTGTATACTAACACCATTTACCCATAATTCTCTGTCTTCAGGGTGATGAAGACTTTGCTGGTTCTCTGAGGCACCTCCTTCTCCCAATGCCTTTGCCAATCTACTTGACAAGAGAACAAATACAACTTAGACTTGTATCACAGTACCATCTATATCAGCCGTGGGCAAACTATGGCCCGCGGGCTGGATCCAGCCCGTTTGAAATGAATAAAACTATTGAAAAAAAAGACCATACCCTTTTATGTAATGATGTTTACTTTGAATTTATATTAGTTCACACAAACACTCCATCCATGCTTTTGTTCCGGCCCTCCGGTCCAGTTTAAGAACCCATTGTGGCCCTTGAGTCAAAAAGTTTGCCCACCCCTGGAATCGATGCTTCTCCCAATATCTCTTTTACCCCATGGGATTCATAAGCCAGTTCAGCTAGTACTGTTCCCCTTGCAAGTGCTTGGTTTGAGAATGGACGTGTGAGTTAATTAGAAAAGTGGCAGTGTCAGGGAGAAGTGTTCTCACTCAGATTGAGAGAAAAAAAACCAAAAAGATAAAGAATGACATGCTCTCTTGCTGCTTCTGGATATTGTCATCTTTGGATGTGACCCCTGGAATAAATACTGTGATCTTGCCTGAGAATGAAGCCAACAAATGGCAGAGGGCAGAGCCAAGAGAATCCAAGAGAAAATCTAGCACCCTAGAGAACTTCTACACCTGGAACTCTCCTCTCCCTTTGTTCCTTGTTAAATTGGGCAATTTGATCCAGAGTTTTCTGTTACCTGAAGCCAGAGATGTCATCACTGATTCCAGCACCATGTTTCCCATGACATTGCCCACTAGATTTTCAGGGAACAAGCTTTCTTTTTTTCTAGCCTGAAATTTCTTCCATAAATAATAATATATTTTAATGGTATAAAAAGTCATATGTATGGAGCACTATTTGAAGACTATTTATTCTTCAAGATTATTTTATTCAATTTGATTATTTAAGTCAATTGAATCAAAAGACTCATATTTATTCTAGAAAATTTAACTGGGTTCCATTTGGCTCCTAACTTGGGTTCATTGTGGGGGCTTTGACATGTGTGGGAACATTCAGTGAACTGATGATGTGGGTGCTCTCAGGCATTCATATAAATGACATTATTTTTAAGTAGAGGTTGAAGAAAGAGTCTACATTTCAGAGGAAGGGAGAAAGCATGCATGTCTCCTGACCCAGCCCTGTGAATCACTAATCCCCCTATGGAAAGAGTATGAAGTAATAAACGAAAGGATCTGCTTTCGCTATAGACTCTTTAAGACAGGCCACAAGCAGTCCTGATTGGTACCTTGGTGAGGAATTGTAACTAACAGTAGATGAGAGAGACACTCTCTGCACTTCATTGTTAAACCCAGAGCTCTGACACATTGAGGATTCCAGGGGCTAGAGTCACCTAAAATCTCTTGGTGCTTGGCCCCTTTGGGAATACTGAATAAACATGTCACCTTTGGGAGCACTATTAGCCATGGCACTGTCAAGGAAGCTCATGCAGAGCACTGAAGATTCATGTAGAAATGGCAAAGGACAAACTCTCAAGTAGTTTCAAGGACAAAGTCTTGAAATAGAAGCTAGAACAAGAGAGCGAGAACTCAGCAGGTGTCACGTGGACATTATAGTGTAAATACATGTGAAAGTGACCTGGTGCTTCAAGTAATATCTGAGGAGACTTTATAAGAGACTGGCTCCCATCTGATCAGAAGGGATCTGAGAACAAGTCAACCAGGGGTTACTATATACTATTAAGTAGTTATTACTATTACTCAAAACTCAGGCTGCATTTTGTTCCTGAGGGAAAAATATTTTCATCAAGAATGGGAAGCCACCAAAATATGAGAATATGTTCTGGCTCTGAACAGAGCTGAGCTTCTTGCTCTGTATCCTCAGCTTATGTAAAGCACCCTAAAAACCCCTAGAAAACCACCTCTGCCTTCATTGTAAGGATCTTATTGAGAAGATTTGTGTGTCTACCATAAGAAGATTCATGCAAGAAATTGCTTCAGACCTAATTACTAGGAAAAGTATTGTCTTTCCTGAAGAATGTCTGCTTTCTTCTTCAAAGACAACGAGAATATTTTATCCATTCATACTTCTCTAATTCCTTCTGTCCAATGTCACATTAACTTTTCCCTTGTTGTTATTGTCTTATTTACTCCATATTTTCCCTTGTCTGCTTCCTCCCCCCAGCTTCATTGTGTAGGTATTCTAGGGAACTGCTTATCCTTTAGGAACTGAAGTGTGGTGGTGAGAGGGGTGAGTGAGAAAGATTGAAGGGCTACAAGAAGGTAGGAAGGTTGGCTGAGAGAGAGTGTAGGGGAAGAAAAAAAATGATGGGAGAAATGAACAGAATGGAAGAAAGAGAAAGGAGGAAGGAAGGAAGAGAAAGGGGCAGAGAGTAGGTAAAAGAGGAGGAAAGACAAAGGAGAGAAGCAAAAGTATAGAGCGAGGTGGGGCCTTCCTTTGGAAGATGCTTCAGTTTGCAGAGCACCTTCCCAGGTGCTCCCTCACTTGATCCTGCATTTGGCAGATGAGGAAATTCAATGATCAAGGAGATGATGATAAAGACATTTTACCAAGTCAAGCATTAGTAATAAGTGTTAAAGAGAAGACACAAAACTCCCTTCTTTGTTTTCTAATCAAGTTGTCTTCCCATTGTATGTACCACACGAGGTAACAGGAGAGAACACACACACACACACACACACACAGGGGGGGGAATATTACTTAGCCATAAATAATAAGTTCTTTTTGCAAGAAAC
>NW_006294421.1:1867735-1870221 GCF_000327345.1 Myotis davidii
CACATCACCTTCCCAGGTGCTCCCTCACTTGATCCTGCATTTGGCAGATGAGGAAATTCAATGATCAAGGAGATGATGATAAAGACATTTTACCAAGTCAAGCATTAGTAATAAGTGTTAAAGAGAAGACACAAAACTCCCTTCTTTGTTTTCTAATCAAGTTGTCTTCCCATTGTATGTACCACACGAGGTAACAGGAGAGAACACACACACACACACACACACACACACACACACACACACACACATTGTCTCCACAAGGCCCCTTATACATGATCATTGGCATCAAGGGAACAGAGGAGGCCCTATATCCTCTCAATGAGCATAGTAGAATATTAGCCTGGATCTAGGTATCAAAGGAGTGAGTTGATTTCTCAACACTCAGAGAATCAGGCACTGCCAGGATATAATGGGGGCCAGGGGTAGGGACTAAGCCTACCCTTGAAGGAAACCTTGGGTGGGGGTGGAATCCTGAAGTCCTGACAGGGGAGGGCAGGTGAAAGTAAGCACCCAGATTATTTATTTCTTAAAACATATTAGAGGACAGACTCAGCTAATACTAGAAGATTTAATTTTCAAATAGACTGAGTTTCCTGGTCAGACTGATAAACACCAATCCCAATTTGAGAATTTGTTTTTTACTTTTCAATTTATTTTACAAAGCAACATAGAAAAGGAGGCCCATTATCCTTTAGAACAGTGTTTTTCAATCAGTGTGCTGTAAGAATTTTTCAAACTTGTAATACCTAACTATCTAGTCAGGAGCATATGACCTCTATAAAATAAATTACAACAGCCAACACAATGATAGCCCCCTGGTATTAATTCCCTGCCTTGAACCATAAATATACAGATCATATAACAGAGCTACATCTTATTGGTCACATTGCATTAATAAGATTGCATCTGATTGGTTAATTCTTGGTACCAGAAATCCTTATATACAAGTATAGGTAACTGATTTTGTAAAAAATCACTTTGGCCTTGGACGGTGTGGCTTGGTTGGATGGGCATCAAGCTGTGCACTGAAAGGTTGCTGGTTGGATTCCTGATGTGGGCAAATGCCTGGGTTGCAGGCTCAACCCCTGGTAGGGGACATGCAGGAGGTAGCCGATCGGATGTTTCACTTTCATGGAAATGTTTCTCTCTCCCTTTTCCTTCTTCCCTCTCTAAAACTCAATAAAAAAATTTTTTTAAAACTTAGAACCTTACTTTGGAGCAAAGAGGACAGGTAATTATTATTATTATTATTATTATTATTGGTAAATCAATCAAAATTTGACCTATTTTTTGTGAGAACAGCAAAAAATATAGTATCTTTTTTGGTGTGCTGCATAATTTAATAATTTATGTGTGTCATGATGAAAAAAGGCTAAAAATAGCTGCTTTAGAAAATTCTACAAGATACATAGACATCATTTAACATTGCATAGCACTGTGTTCATTATCATGATGAAACAAAGGAAAATCAGTCTTTGTTCTCATAAAGTTTAAAATCTAGCTGACTCATGAAGGTAATACACAGGATAAGTCAACTCTCTAAAGTTACTCAGTAAAACGTTTCCCTTATTCACACATCAGAGGCTACCTTTAGAAACGTAAAGCATGGTCATGGCTCACTTACTCACTAGAACCCTAATCCTGGAACACAGCCCTCTGTTTCAAATACAATAAATGTCATAATAAAACACCCCCTCACCATAGGTGGTGAACACACGAAAATTAATTCCAATTGATGTATTAGGGCAAATGATGAGTAAAATATGGTCTGGACAATTCATTATACCAATTTTCAAAGTACTGGGCTCTGCGTATTTAAAATTAAATGGGTGTGAGGGAGAGAAGATGAAGTATAGCAACTTAGATAAGGGAAATGGTTTGGATAACTTTATTAAACTCACCTTTAAAAAAAAACAGACAAATGGACAGGTCAACAGGCTGATGACAGGTAAGCAATGAAGCAAAAATGTAAAAGGCAATCCATATTGCTGCTATTGCTCTTTGGTGATTGATGGTGCTCACTCCCATTAGCTACATATTGTCATCTCACCTTAAGTGAGACTGAAAACTACTTCAGGGACTGCCAGGGAGGCAGGAAACTACTTAAGTAAAAGTAAACATAAAATTCTAGTTCTATCTTATTTGTTTGTTTGTTTTTATCTTTACCAGGGTTACATAAATAAAGTAGTCTATATAAATGGCCATGGGTGAAAAAGTAAATTTTCAGCCACAGTGAAAATAAAAAGTCAAGGAAATTAGTACACAAGAGAAATGTCTGAAATCTGAATAATATTATAGTTACTAATAATATACATAGATACAGAAAGCTAATAAATCCTAGGTGCCAACCAGCTGATAAAACGTAATAAAAGAACTCCAAGTAAATAGAAATCTTGAAGTTTGTAAGAAATAAAGACAGGAAGAAAGAGAGAAAGGAAGGAAGGAAGGAAGGAAGGAAGGAAGGAAGGAAGGAAGGAAGGAAGGAA
>NW_006294421.1:1870291-1881378 GCF_000327345.1 Myotis davidii
CTATTTCATTAGCTAAATTTCAAAACCATGTATTTCATCCCAGAAAAAAGAAATTCTGATTTCTTAATGTTAATTTTAAATTGTGATGTATACTCACCTTGAACTTGAGAATAAAAGAAGTGGTGATTCTAAAATAAACATTGCTGTCACATGTCAGTGGTCCCAGGGAGATAACATGAGTTAGGAGGAAAGATAGGAAACCCAGATTTAATATCCTTTGGGAAAACTAATGAACTGGTAATTTACTTCACAAGACTAGAGAAAGTGAAAAGTCAGCTCAAAACACAAGAAAATGCTTTGTTCCCAAGTTCCTTTAGAAAGTAATTGCTCCTCTTGAAAGCAGTGAATGTAAATAAACATAATTTTTAAGGAACATTTATACCAATGGATTTTGATATTCCTATATATTTTAGCTTTTGTAATACTTTCCATCCTCTCTCTGCCCAATCTGTGATTCTTGCTTCCACATCCCTTTTTTAACTTAAGAATTTATGTTGAAGGAGACAAAAAAAAAGTAAATTAAAAATCCTTTACAAATCTCCATTAACTATCTTAGAGGGGGAGCTTGTATTTCATTGACTGTAGTTTATGCAAATAGGCTCAGAAGAATTAACATATTGGAAGGAGCTGACATTTGTCCTGATATATTGAATCGTTAGCATGACAGAATCACTTAAGCTGGATTCACTAACATCAGGTTTCCTCTCATTATTGACCCCTACAGAGTAGGCTCTGACAAGTGGAACTGCTGCAAAGTTCATTAATAATGTGGAATAAATCAATTGTTCAGGAAATACTGAAAACAGATGACACTGAACTCGTACATTTTGCAAGTTCAGCACAAATCCATCTTCACCAAGGACACAGAATCTCCCCATGTCCTTTTCTGACCTACTCATGGATCCTGGTCTAGAGTCCCTCATTTCCTCAAGCATCCCAAACGTGTACAGATCCTCAACCCCGTTGGGAACACAGTAGGCCAATGGCCATTCAAAACCAAATAGCTTCAGGCATGAAAAAAAGAATATATAGAGGCTTTTACAAGATTTACAAACATTCAGTGTGACGGCCATGATTTAGGGTTTTGCTTGAGCTTTATTCACTTTATGGTGAATTTTTCAAAAGTATGATTTCTGTCGCCCTAAACCTTCACTAGCAAGAACCCAGCTTGCAAGGGTTAAAAGACATTACCAGGAATAAGATGCAGGGTCAGCTACTTTTAGGATGTGAAGACTTTCTTACTGGAGGTATCAGACCCTACGGCAATAGGCAACAACATGTCTTTTAATTATAATCTGTTTTTATCACCAGCATCACCTCACAACACTCTTCGAATTTTAATCACTCAAATAACTGTCACTTAGAAGTTTTAGTTTAATATGTCTGCAGTCCAAAAAAACTGTACCTGTGTGTTTCTGTTATACAATATGATCAGCTTGTGTTAGTCTATGCTATTGGAGACAGAAATAACACGGATAAAGGAAATCCACAGAGAATCCAAAAATAATCTGATTTTAGCAAATAGATTCAACTCCTCACCCACCAAGCCTTAAATTGAAACTCCTTTAGTTGATTGATTCTTCCCTCCTCAGAATTGCTTAATACAAATGCTAATGAGCACTGTAACAACCAAATGGAGGTGGAAAGAGAAAAAATAAGAGAATGAATAGAAGAGAATAATCTAGGACACTGGCCATAATCTCCTGAGAATGAATTATTACGATTTTTAAACAGGTGAGTCATACTTTATTCCTCTATGTTTCATTTTTTTTCTTTATCAGACTACATTTTTTTAAGTGAGCTCCAACATTATAGGCATTACACACAAGATTCATTGAGAGAAAAATGGACATGAAAACCTTTCCGTTAAACCTGTTTTATGGAAAGGTGGGTAGGTCGTAGTGAGGGAAGGTATTAACAGTGTTTATATAAAACCTAAATTGCCTTGATATTTAGGAGTTATGTCAACTGGTTTTTTTTAAACAGGGTAACTATAAAGATGTCATATTGAAGCAGGGGGTCCCGCGGGGGTGAGGCCGACGGAGCCCTAACGAAGCATGCCCGACTCCAGAGACCAGGTTCAGTGACACAGATCTAAGTTTATTGTGTAAGTGCAGCAGTATATATAACATTTTGGACCAATCAGAAGTTTACACAATCCTTAGGGCAGCCAATGGTAGGAAAGATCAGGGTACTATGTAGGGGCTCTAGGAGGTTTGCTCAGGCAGGCGCTGCCACTTCCCGGTGTGCCGAGGAAGCTTGTATAGGCGGAGTGTGCTCACGCCATTGCATCTGCCACTGCACTGAGATAAATCTCCTGAGTTCTTCCCACATCATATGTCTCAGAACTTCTTTGAAGTGATTGATGGAAGTCTAAGAGCACATAGAACTGAGACTCCCTCTGTGAGTGTGGTCTTCCCTGGTCCCAGCTGGTGCCTTCTTCTCTCTCAAGCCTCAACACAAATTTCGTTTCTTCAGAGAAACCATCCCAGACAAGTCTTCCCTATTATTCCTTATGTTCACACCCTTTTTATTTCCTTTCTAGACCTTATTATATTATAATTTCTATATTTGTTCATATATTAGCTCCCTTTAATTTTTTTCGCTCCCACCTTATTAAAATGTAAGCTCCATGAGGACAGTAATATTATCGATATTTTTAATCATAGTGACATAGTGGATGATAATAAATACTTGTTGAACGAATGAATAAATAAGAATGTGGGAGAGAACCAAGATGGCGGCATAGGTTAACGCCGGAGTATGCCGCCTCGAACAACCATTTCAAAAGTGAAACTAAAAGACGGAAGGGACATCACCCAGACCCAAAGGAACTTCCACTGCACTGAGATAAATCTCCTGAGTTCTTCCCACATCATATGTCTCAGAACTTCTTTGAAGTGATTGATGGAAGTCTAAGAGCACATAGAACTGAGACTCCCTCTGTGAGTGTGGTCTTCCCTGGTCCCAGCTGGTGCCTTCTTCTCTCTCAAGCCTCAACACAAATTTCGTTTCTTCAGAGAAACCATCCCAGACCCACATTCTCTATTATTCCTTATGTTCACACCCTTTTTATTTCCTTTCTAGACCTTATTATATTATAATTTCTATATTTGTTCATATATTAGCTCTCCCTTTAATTTTTCAATCCCACCTTATTAAAATGTAAGCTCCATGAGGACAGTAATATTATCGATATTTTTAATCATAGTGACATAGTGGATGATAATAAATACTTGTTGAACGAATGAATAAATAAGAATGTGAGTACATACATCCAGCTATCCATTCATTAATGTTCTCTTTGTTTATTAGAATTTTGTATAAAAACTCATTCTAATTGCAGTTTTCTTGTACACTCTCCAAAACCAAAGTAGTCCAAGCATCTTTCAATTCTGTGCAAAAGAATTCTGTGTAAAAAATATTTTAGCAGCCTCTGTTTTAAGTGTAAAATTTTCATTACAGAGAAGATGAGCAGTTCTCTCTTTTGTTAGGAAAGCAAAAGAAAAATCGCTTTAAGTTTCAACTGAGAATGAAGTAAGAAGAAATTGGGTTCTTCCTTAAAATGAAATAGCCCAGAGAAATAATTTACATACAGTGTTCAATACCAAAGTGTTTAAGATGACATGGGTTAGTCACACTAACCATATTGGTAGTAATCATTTCTCAGTGTTCAAGTGTATTAAATCAACATGTTTTACATCTTAAATTTATACAATGTTAAATCTCAATTAAATATTTTTTAAAATAAATCACACTTAAACTGTCTTCCATAACTCTTTGCAAAATATAATATACTTTCCAACCTATTGTCCCTTTAAAGTTCCAAGCACAATTTTATGCTTATTGAAAATATTAATGTTTGACTTCTAGGCCTAATCCCCTATGTAATTGATGTAAAGAAAGTCTGAGACCCCAAATCTAGGATAACAACTAAGACCTCTCCAAATTAAAACAAAATAAAATCATGTTTGTAGAAATCCATTTGTTTCATTCTGTATTGCAGGGGCAGGGGATGGGGACTGGAGATGTTAGTCAAAGGTACAAACTTACAGTTACAAGATGAGTAAGTTCTGGGGGACTAATATACAGCATGGTGATTATAGTTAATAATACTATATTATATACTTGAAAGTTCCTAAGAATGGAGCTCTTAAATGTTTTTCTCACACACACACACACACACACACACACACACACACACCTATGTGAGGGAATGGAGGCTATTCTGATAATCAATTCACAATCTATAAATGTATCAAATCAACATTTGTACACGTTAAACTAACACAAGTTATATGTCAATTACTAGTATATCTCAATAAAGCTAGAAAAAACCAATATTTTAATAGAGAAAATAAAAATGAATTAATTTTAAAACAATAAAGTATATACATACATTCAACAAAAGAAAAGCCTATAGTCTACTTTTTAAAATGACTAACGAAAGTACTCTTAAATGTTTAAAGTTAAAATAAAATCTTTAAGTTATGTATGACTTTTACAAATCCCAGCTCCAATAATTTTTCAATTAACTAACCAAGTAGCATCCCTGACATTTTAGAAAAGAGGGCTTCTATTGTATCAATAAAGAAAAAAAATCAGATTGTCATGAGAACTCTCACTAACTGTATTATATACTAAAAAAATAGAATAATAACTTCATTGTGGTGACAGGAAGTTGGAAATAATCCAGGTGTTCATCACCTGGTGAGTAAACAGGCAAAATGTGATGGAGAACCCCATGGACTACTTGGGACACTTCAAAGCATGATATACATACAGTAACATGGATCATTCCTAAAAGCAAGTAATAACTGAAGGAAATTAAGCAACACAATGAAATATATATTGCACAATAACTTCTATGTAAATTAAAAATATAAATACAGAACAACCATACACTTTTAAACAAAAATATATACATTAAATGCATTAGCATGTTTGCCCAATGGGAAAGGAGAGAGAGTTATCAGAAGTAAAAGGTAATAAATACATAGATTCACACATACATATATACATACACATGTAAACACTTGCATTCATACCTACACACATATATTCCAGAGATGGCTTTTGCAAAGACCAGTGATGATAATGAAGAGTATGATTTACTCAGCCCTCTACACCTCTATTCAAAGTTATAAATAGCGCTCACTGGGAGGCTCAGTTGGTTGGAGCATCGTTCCTACACCAAAAGGTTGTGGGTTTGACTCCTGGTCACAACCTAGGTTGCAGGTCCCCAGTCAGGGTGTGTATGGGAAGCAACCAATTGATGTTTCTCTAACACCTATGCTTCTCTCACTCTCTCACCCTTCCTCTCTCTGAAGTCAATTAAAAAAAATATCCTCAATGCCCTGGGTTATTTTTATTTTTGTCTTATATTTACAAACTGAAACCATAATTCTACCCACCATTTTCTTTGACAGAATGAAAATTTCTATCAAAAACTGGCAAAATAATTTAAATTCCATGTCCTGATGATCTAATATAAGGAGCTTCTTTGGTTAGGGAAAAGCAGTCCCACACAGTCATTCACACATTTCTTTCAATGTTCTACAGCTCTCTGAATACCCATCAAATTTTATTTTAACAGGTATCTATATGGTACTAAATATATATCAGAGACCCTTCCAAGTACATCACAATTTAATTCATTTAATCCTCCTAACACTTCTATGAGGTAGGTACTTCTATTACCACATTTTACAGAAGATGCTAGAGTAAGAAGTAGGAATAGGTTATTTAACTCACCCAAAGTCCAAAGTCACATAGCTAGTTGAGTGGCAGAACCAGAATTTGAACCAAGGGGGGCTGAGCCTAGAGTTTATCGGCTTACTCCTTACACTCTTAGATAAAGTAGAAGATCCAGATGATAAAATGCCTGTACTAATCCAGACCCGGAGTCTGTGCCTTCCTACACTTAATTAACATGTGGCAATATGGAAACCTCATCAAATATGAGCAAGACACTATTCTAGACACAGTGCATACCACTGTCACTTCTAATTTAGTGCCCATACTAAAGAGGAAGCTTCAGCCCTGGCCGGTTTGGCTCAGTGGATAGAGCATCGGCCTGCGGACTCAAGGGTCCCGGGTTTGATTCCGGTCAAGGGCATGTACCTTGGTTGTGGGCACATCCCCAGTAGGGAGTGTGCAGGAGGCAGCTGATCAATGTTTCTCTCTCATTGATGTTTCTAACTCTCTATCCCTCTCATTTCCTCTCTGTAAAAAATCAATAAAATATATTAAAAATAAAATAAAGAGGAAGCTTCATGTCACACAGCTAGTAGGTAGGAAAGCAAGGATATGAATGCAAGCAAAGCCACCTTTCTGCATGATTCCATGAAAGACCATCCATATTGTAGTCTGTGTGAACAGCATCCCGGATACATGCTGGCCATGAACCCAGTACTCCTTCTACTGCAGAGCCTTCGAATCAAATAAGGCCTTAGAGCATAATCAAACACAGTGACAAATGACTGCAAGGCTTTGCCATGGATTGACATTTCAATTCTATTAGACCTTGCATACGTAATGCTCAGATTCTTAATTCAAGAATGTGATTTCAGCCTGCTCCCTTTGTCCCATGTCTATGGTCTTCAAATTACAAATTCCATCAGGCCACCACAACATTATAAAATTCATTAAGTATTTAGGGAAACAACTCTGACAGATATTCCACAGTGTTGAAAAATCTCTTCACTCTTAGTAGGATAATCAAAGCATAATTGGGTTTCTTTGATAGCATGTAATCAATGTTAGTAAGCATTTCCATAACCTTATCGCTTATTCATTCCTTCTGCCATTCATCTAAGAGTTAGTCAGTTTTCATGATGTGCCAGATATTGTTTGTAAATGTTCTACCTATTATTCAACTAACTTTAAATTTAGCCAGAAAAATTCTATAATTATGTAACCACAATATATTTGAGGTGACTTCCACCATCTCATTATATTCTTTTCAGCGGTTCATCTTTCTTTGCTCTATTGATTACTTTTGTTAGCATCTTTCTACCCGACTGCTGTCTCCTGTCGGAGACAGTAAACACTACAATCTTGGGATCAGCTACTTCTCTGCATAATCAAAAGGCAAGTGGTACAAGAAGATGCAGTGGGGCCGTCGCGGGATGTGCCCATCCCCAGGGGAGAGGATGTGTGTGCAGGTGTGTCGGAAGAGGTCTACCTGAGGACCTGTTTTCCTGGCACAGGGCAACGTCAGAATCATGTAAAGCCCGCCAACCAAACACTGCCTTGGAGTTTTTCTCAGGATATCTTAACCCTTCCACCATCCCACCATGCTGCCAAAGGAAAGTACGTAAGTAAATTATGGTCACTGCCTGGTGACAGCGAAGACTATATAATAAGAAGGAAGTGTTTTTGAACCCCCAGAAACTAAGAATAGATGACTTCAATTCCTTTAATAGGTATACATGATACAATCAGAATAACAATAATGTATACATACCATGTACTTTCAATGTGCTAGGCACTATTCGAAGTGGTGTCCATATATTTAATTTCATTAAAATCATCACAACAACTCTATTAGGTTGGTCAATTTTTATCTCCACCTTATGAGGGAGAAAAGAGAAAAAATCTGGGGAAAGTCCTTTAAAATAACTAACAATTAATGAGCACTTACTATGTGTTAAAGCCCCATCCTTAGAGGTATTAATGCATTGAATCTTCAAACTGCCACCCCCATTTTACAGGAGAGAAAACTGAGGCACAATTAATAAAGACTGGAGCTGAGGTTCAAACGCAGACCATCTGGGTCTAGGTCCCACACTCTTAAGCACTGCTCTATACTGCCAGGCACTGAGAAATGGCTAGCAGAGGAAAGCATGCTGGCTTATCATTTCCATAATTCAAATAACAAACTAATATTATACCTAAGAAAGATCAATACTTTAAAGGTATGTTACATGCAACTAATCTGAATAATCCTGGCCGAGGTATCTACACACAACTACTAAGTAATTGCATACCCAGATAAGAGTTCAGTCATCCCATCCTCTAAGAAGCCTTTTCTCACCTGCTCTGCCACTGACCTCCTCCCCGACATAGGTAATCACTGCCTCCTCTGCACCTCATAACTTCTCTATTGTTATACTTCTATTGTTCACTCTGGGACTATAATTTCTCTATTGCACATTTTCTCCTTCACTAGACTCTGTCTTCTCTAGGTCAGGGACTTTATCTTGCATTAGTTCTCTATTCCTCGTAATATGCACAATGTCTGGCACAGAGTTGGCCTTGTACTACTATTTGTTTGATGAATAAATCAAATAATAAATAAATGATCCACCTTTTGAGGAAATAATAGTCATTGACATAGGTGGTCCTAGTCTATGATTCATATTTTTAGTAATAGAATTATGAATGCAATGAGACCATAAAGCTAATGAGGTCAGGAGGATCTGGCACGGAGACAGATGGAGTCCAGCTGCCCACAGCTGTATAAATGAGCCCAGCTGAGCCCCCCCCCCCCCCACATCCATGGGACAACACAGCTGACTCATGAGCACTAATGGTTGCTGTTGTTTCAAGCACTGAATGTGGGGGTGCTTTGTTATACAGCAATAGCTATCTCACAGAGGCAACTTTGAAAAAGAATGTTTTGTGCGATTTGTTGATATATTGAAAGAGAAACAGAAATGAATGTTTGAACCCAAAAGGTAATATAAAATAACCAAAACATCCCCTCAGATCAATATCCACTGTATGTTGTTACATTTTATATTTAAGAGATGATACATTCAGAACCTTTGCTGTGTTCAAAATCCACTTTAGTACTCCATAATCTCAGAAAGTACTTATCCATTCGTCAAACATTCTGGTGTCTATTACGTATCCAACACTGTCTTATACTCTAGAAATACAGATAATAATAAGATATTCCTTGGCCTGGAAGTATTTTACATTAGTACCTTACACTAGTAAGGGACACAGATCTATCAGAAAAGAACTACAATAAAATATTACAGGTGCCATGACAAACACACAGTACTAAACACACAGTGAAGGCTCAAAAGAGGGAGTGGTCAATTCTGCACATTTGGATTGGGAGGCAGCAAGGGGACAGAGACCAGGAAAATCAGGACAAGCTTTAGAAGAATAACCCCTTTGAGTTAAACCTTCCTAGGTGAGTATTTGTTCCCCAGCTGGATGGAGAATATTCCAGGCAGAAGTGAACAAAGTCAGAGAAAAGTGGGTCCTTCTTGTGCTCTTAGGAGCTGCAGATAGGGTGACTGGAACATTTGATGCCAGGTGAAGCTAAGGGAGGAACAAGGTTAGAGAGGTGTGCTGTCACCCTTCCTTGATTAACCCACCTTGAACTTGAACAATGCCACAGGAATCAAATTCTTCACCGGCATCCTTTTGTAAATTGGGTACAATAGTCATGCCTTACTACGTGTACCAAGGCCTTTCCAGCCGCATGCGTTCTTGGTGTTCTATTCTAGGTGCTCACATTGTTCATGATCTCTTTCCTGCCTCGTGTAACCTGCTCTCTTTGCATATAATTATCCTCCCTATCTTCTTCGTCTGTCTAATCTAGAGGTCTCAACCTGGTGGTAGGTGAGCTATTTTCAGCTTATGGTCATGTTTTGTTTGGTCCATAGAGGGCTTAATTTTTAAATTAAATTATTTTCCAACAGTGAAAATTTTGAATAATTAAGAGAGGTTTGAGGGGAGTTTGATTTCTGGCTCCTCTAGAGGGAAAAGGGACTATCTAGCTATTATTTCTGAAAAAAAAAAAATTGGTTGGAGTCTCCATCACTCCCTAATATCTCTTGAACACTGAGGCTACATAACACTTACACAATTGTCTTTTTTTTAATGGAAAAGCAAAAAGTGTAATGAATACCGTGGACACCAGATCTAGACTGTGTATGTTTGAGTCCTGGCCATGCTACTTCAGGGCGACGTGACCTTAGACCAGTTGCTCAATTTTCTTGTGCCTCAGTTTCCTCAACAGTAAAAGAGAGATAATAATAATAATAATAATCGTGAAAATTAAATGAGTTAATACAAATAAAGTGCCAAGAACATTGAATGTCTTATACTGAATTGCTGTTTTGTGTTTTGCATTTACATTTTGTTCCTGTTGCTCTAGGAGTTGGAGCTTGCAGTCCCTGGCCTAACCAAACCTTACTGTCCTTTTAACAGTAGCTCAGAGACCACTTTTTTTCTGTGTGTCATATTAGTGCTCCTGAGTGTGCTTGCCCTGTTTATTTGGTTATATGCCTGCCTCTCTCATCAGACGAAGAGTTTTATGAGAGCATAGACCATGTCTTATTCATTTTTATTTTTATTTCCTGCTCCAAGCACAGTGCCAGCTACATAAAAACTGCTCAATAAATGTCACTGATCAATGCTAATGTCTCCTACTCTAAATACCTTAAAGCACTTATGTGAAGCTTGATTTGTATTAAGTAATTTGTCCTTATTTGTCTGATGCTTTGTAGACGTTCTTCCATCATCCCCTGTATGTGCGCCTTTGTGACTGGATGGCAGAGTCTAACCTTCTTTCTTTTGAATTAAGCCTCCACACAGGACACAGTGAATGAGCTCCTATTTGGACATGCACACACACACACACCACATGCAATAGAATCGTAAATGTCCGAAGGGTGGAGGAGTGGAATTCCAAGAACTGTCACTGACATCCAGAATCAGATGGAGGGTACAAATGAATGGGGTTCATTAGTTGTTGCTCTTTTTTTTTTAACCTCTAGTTCATCTACCAGTGAAGACAAAAAGCACATAAAAAGGATTCTCTGGGATTCTCTAGGCTCTAGAAGTAGCAAGAGACAAGGAGAATAATGTTTACATGGAGGAAAGCAAAGGAAATTCATATTTATTGAGCAATAATTATTTATATATCACATACATGACATCTAATTTCCCAAAAGAATAGGAAGTACCTACCTTCGTATATGAGGAAACTGATGCTTCAAGGAGTTATGTCAGTTACTTAAAGTCACACAGCCTATAAGGGTTAAAACAAAATGTTGGACGCAGGTTTGCCAGTTCAACATCCCAACACCCAAGCTTTCCCCACTACTCCATCCCCCCTCCCC
>NW_006294421.1:1881494-1886302 GCF_000327345.1 Myotis davidii
AGCAGATTGAGAAAGGGCACGCTAGCCTCCCATACAGGATACAGGGTAACCAATTATCCAATAGAGAAGAAATAAATACAAATGCAACAGAGACCAGAAGCTAAACATGAAATCCCATTTTTAATACTATCACTAAAAATAAACAGAGCACGGGAGAGCTCCAAAAGAGAGTCTCCCATGTAACAGTCATTGATCTTTTCTCTCATTTATTCAGCATAAAAAAATGTTCTCCTCTAGCCTGTGTAACACGGAGGGATCCAGGAAGTTTCGGAGTGCGGATTCCAGGCAATTCATGCATGAAGGGTGGGAGCAATAAGTAAATAGTCAAGTGGGCACATCCTCCCTTTGCAATAAGCCAGAGAAAGAGGCAGAATGGTTTTCGTAGGTGACAAACTCATCATTTCCAAAATAATAACTCATTGTGCTACATCTTAATGATTTTGAAACACTGGTTTCTAATTTTTCTTCTTTTCTTAAGTAAGAGGAAACATGTAGCTGATAATGACTACCCCCATTTCTCTAGTGTCTCATAGAGCTATTGGACAGCTGTTTTACTCCTGGAGATGAATCAAGCAGCTGTGGCTACAAGATCTGGATATTCTGTCTAGAGATCTGTCCTGAGGGGTCCACTGATGTATTTTAAAAGTTTTTCAACTCTACCATCTTCTACTAACAATAGCTAACTTTTATTGATGCCCACTATGTACCAGGCGCTATGCTCAGTGTGTCATACAGGTTATCTCACTTAACCCTCATGACAGTCCTAAGTATTAAAACTGATATCATCCCAAATGTTGTAAATGAGGAAATTAAGGCACAGAGATATTCAGAAACTTAAGGACGTCACAGAGTTAGGTAGCAAAGTGGTGACACCAGGATAGGATAGTTGAGTCAATCTAAATGTTAACTGAAATCATTGCTGCAAGAGGCCAGCCTTCACGCACAAATGACTGTGAAGTTCCTAATAAGGAATGATAGATAATCCATGAACCTGGGGAAATTACCTTTCTTTAAAAATCCAATCTTTATAGTTTAAAATATTACATATGTCCTCCTTTTTCCCCCATTGACCCCTTCTTGCCCTCCCTCATCTCCTGCCCCAGGCCTTCACCACCCTATTGTCTGTGCCCATGGGTAATGCATATATGCATACAAGCTCTCTAGTTGATCTCTTCCCACCCACTCATCCACCTCCACCTTCCCTCTGAGATTCCACAGTCTGTTCCATGTTTCTATGTCTCTGGACCTATTTAGTTCATCAATTTATTGTGTTCATTAGATTCCACATATGAGTGAGATCATGTGATAGGAAATCACTTTTAATAGCTATGTCCATCACAGATCAAGGATGGAGAAGCCAGTTGGGAAGGGTAAACAATAAGATCTTTACTTTGAATGTCTCATCCTGACTCATCCTAGGCTGGAATAGTTAGTTCTTATGAAATGAAATCTTGCACTCAGGGTCAGTGAAGACCACATTTTTGCTGTTAGGAACTTAGGATTATGTGATTCTATACTTGAACTCCTACTAACTTCCTGGATTTTATCAGGCACTGTGATCTATTCAAACATAGTGTATGTGTCTGGTTGAAGATTAGAAAAGCCCAGTAAGAAGGCAACCAGTGGCACAGACTATGGCAGAGAAGGGTAAAAGTGTGTGGGTGTAGATGTCAAGTGGGAAGAAGCCTGGAAGAAAATTACAGCAAAAAGCAAAGTGATTCATCAGTGATATCAGATGACAAGAGTGATCAGAATCTATAGATGGGGCACAATTCCAAATCTAGTTTGTTATCAGGAGAAAGTGATGCAAAGGGAATGCCTAAACAGGAACTCTTGAGTGACAAGATAATCAAATATAGTTTCTTTGATTTTGTTTTCTAGTGTCTGAAGATTACCCAAGATAGTCTAGTTTTCATCCTTTTTTTTTTTTTTGTCTTCATTCTTGAACACATGTTCAGTGTGGGGTCCTTAAAGACAAGTTCCATGCTTACAATAAATTCTTTCAAAGGCTGGAACTTCAAATGACCAGATGTACTATCATTTTTGTGGGTATTAAATAGATGAACTCTGAAACTCAAGAGAAACCTTGACTAAGATGTAGAGGGCCGCCTGGGAGGCACCTAGGCATTTTCTTATAATTATTGTCAGCTGAACTCGGAGCATGGGCAGAGCCACGCCCTGGGAACATGCTTCCCCAAGAAGGCTGGACATGTTAATCAGGCAGGGGCGGAACTAGATATGTAAATCTAAGCCTTTAAAATAAACCTGCTGTGTGGCTCAGCCAGCCTTTTGCCGCTTCTCCATCAGAGAGGATGGCGCCCACCTGGCCCCAGCTTAAAATCTATTTCTGCATCTTGGTCTTTCTTTAATTTCTTAATCCCCAGCTCCTCCACTCAGCAAATGGACTGTTTCCTTTTCCATGCGGGACATGGAAAAGAGAGAAACAGCCCCCCACACTAAGATAATTTTAACTTTTGTCTGTAATACAAGCAAGTTGCATAACCCATTAGGGTTAGTGAACCTATGAATATCAAATAAGTGAAACAAAACAGTCTGGTTGACGAGAGCAACCCAGAGCCACATCTCTGCCCCTCCAAACACTCCACAAAATTATGCCAGTCTCTGCTCTAAAGATTCTATTGATCACGATCATCCTAAGGTTGGTCAACTTTTCCCTTGTTATAATACTAAAACAATGAAATAAGAATAAATTTTAAGTACTATAAAAGCTATTTTTAATACTAAAAAAGGGTAACTAAGGAATACCACAAAATTGGAGAATCCGTTAGTATTTCTGTTATTATAGAAAGTGGACCTATCTTCTGAAAATGTATTCTAAGGACAAGTTCAATTAGTCCTAGAAATAATTAAGAACTACAATCCCTACTGTACCTATATCAAGTACAAAGGCAAGACTAGACTTAAAGAGTATTTGTATCCTGAGATTCTTTCTAAGTTCTTTACTCATTTCCTTCTCACTTGACTTCACAAGAGATTTTGTGAATTGAAAGTCAGCCTGTTTAATTTTAAGTTGTTTTTATATTGGGACTAAGGAGTTCTATAAATGAAAAAACAAAACTGTTTCCATATCCAGATTTATATCAGGAACGAAAATTTACTAAAATGTGTTTTATGTGGAATATTTTTAACTTTTCTAAAGGGCATTTCCTTATGGTTTGCTCTTTAATCCTAGAATAAGGGGTCTGTTTATGAATATTTTAGAAGTAGCACTCAAAAATTTACAAATAACTTGAATTAAACTGAATGAACCATAAAAATACTGTTTCCCGTTACAAAAATAAACAACAAAAAATTGTGAAATTACATTTTAATAAGTGGTTGGACCTAGCATACAGAAAGGCTTACCCTGTAGAACAGGGACTAGAACAGTGATGGTGAACCTATGACACACGTGTCAGAGGTGACACGCGAACTCATTTTTTTGGTTGATTTTTCTTTGTTAAATGGCATTTAAATATATAAAATAAATATCAAAAATATAAATCTTTGTTTTACTATGGTTGCAAATATCAAAAAATTTCTATATGTGACACGGCACCAGAGTTAAGTTAGGGTTTTTCAAAATGCTGACACGCCAAGCTCAAAAGGTTTGCCATCACTGGTCTAGAATTAGGTTGTGCCTATTGGTTGCCAGTGTCAGCTTCGAGTCCTGTGTAGATAATGATTCAGAAGACACTCTGGGCTCACCTTGAAGAGTGCCCTGCCTGCTTGGCCACAATGTCTACTCTGACCCTGGTGTCAGGGAGAAGGAGTAATAAATTGGGTGTTTTTATTGCTAATTTAGGCCCTAAAAAACATAAGATATTAGGGATTAATAAATCTGCATGGTACATGTATGGCAAAATAGGCTAATAAGTACTGAAGTAACAAATATAACCCCAAAATCTGTGACTAAGCCCATAAAGGTATGTTTGTCAGTCATGCAAAGTCTATACCATATTGAGCAGCCCTCTTCCATCTTGTAGGTGGACCACCTGAACATTGGCCTGCGAGGTTGCTCTGGTCAAGGAAGAATAAGTGGGAAGATAGAAAATCTTAAAAGGCTCTCCCAGACACTGACACACATCAATGACACCTTCCTCCCATGGGTCAGAATCCCATCACAAGTCCCCAACCTACTGCAACCCATGGATATTGGATGAGTGTTAACAGTCTCTGCCACAGTACATACGGCAACATATGAAACGGATTCTGGGCTTCTTCTATGACAGGGAAGCTAAGGTTATTCAATTAATTCAACTTGAAAACTGGTCATGAGCCAACACGTAGATATTGTCTAACTCAAGACCCTTATTCTTTTGCCCTAAGAGTTAATAAAGTGTTAAAATCCAGGTTCCAGCAGAAAACAGAACCCAACACAGATGTTTCAAGAGATTTTAATGAAGAAACTATTTATGAAGTTTGTAGAGAGTTAAGGGAACCACCAATGGGTGATGAGGCACAGAAACCCACAGTATCAGGAAGTTGTTACCACCTAATAGTTCATTCCTGAAAGTGAAAGAAGAAGAAACAGTATCACCAGAGCTCAGGGACCAGGAGGAGGAGCAGCCACACAGAAGCTATAATCCTAGAGGGATGCAGCCACTGCCAGAGACCATGAACAGAGCATAGATGGAATGGGGAAGAAATACCCTGACGCCCCTCTCTCTTCCAGCTTTCCAGTCTCCCATTGGCCAAACAATAGAAGCTAGCTGACTTGGAGGCCAGGGTGAATTTGTCTATGATAGTCAGCCCACAGAGGCAGTGAGCAAAGCAAAAAAGGAGTGTGTGTGTGTGTGTGTGTGTGT